>NW_015175418.1:24363-33258 GCF_001447785.1 Gekko japonicus
TCCCTCAGTACAGACTGGCAGGCGGAGGAGGAGGGCACCCAGGGCACCCACTCCGCAGTCCCTTTGAGGTCCCAGAGCAGGTCCCAGGGAGCCGGCCCCCTTCCCTTTGTGCAGGACCCAGGAGAGCTGCCAGAGAGGGCAGGCAGGCCCCGATCCAGCCGCCACCCCCGACACAGCTTCAGTGGGTCAAGCAGCAGTGCTCCGCCTTGGGGCTGGGCATCAGCCAATGGCACCGCTCCCTCCCCCTCCCCCAGCCGGGAAGGGTGACAGCCCGGAAGGTCTGAGCCCCCCATTCCGGTCCTTGCCCCTCCTTCTCCTCCTCTCCAGAGTCGGCAGGGACCCCTGGCTCCGGCTCTGGACGGAGCTTCAGTGGGTCAAGCAGCAGTGCTCCACCTTGGGGCTAGGCATCAGCCAATGGCACCGCTCCCTCTCCCTCCTCCAGCCTGGAAGGGTGACAAGGTCTGAGCCCCCCATTCCGGTCCTTGTCCCTCCTTCTCCTCCTCTCCAGAGTCAGCAGGGACCCCTGGCTCCGGCTCTGGACAGTTCAAGAGGCAGGAGACCATCCCGGACTGTGGTCCTCATCTGAGGGGTGACCGCCAGGGTCATGGGGAGAGGGGGCCCAAGGTGAGGCGGGGTGTGGCAGCCAAGTTGAAAGGTGGCCACATGGTCTGCCTGAGGCAGCCGCCTTTCTAGGGGAGGCACAGTTAGTGGAGCAGGTGTGGTCACTCGAAGTTGCCGCCTGCTATAGGGGCCCTGCCCAAAGCCCACAGCCTCAGACTATGGAGCTGGTAGCCCCTCCAGCCCTGAGTGGGGTGTTCCTCATCTATCGGACCTTTTGTGTTATGTGGGTTGGAGTCTGTTGAGCCCCGTCTGTTCCATCGTAGCCACTATTAGGAGAAGTGGTGGAACTGTGATTGCTACGTGCTGGGTGGGGGCAGATAGGGCTTGTATGGAGGCTATAGGGTAGGGGAGAGAGAGAGAGATGAGGGAAGCTCTGAGGTAGCTGCTTTTTGGACTGAGGAATGTCCAGTCCCGCACTCTGGCCTCTCCTAGGGACTCTTGATACCCCAGCCACCCATGGTGAAATAAAGGGGGGGGGGGGTTGCACAAGCTTTAAATTACAGATTGGTAGCGTGATCAAGCACCTTAAAGATTAACAAAATTTGTGGCAGGGTAGGAGTTTTCCTGAGTCACCACTCAATTTTTCAGATACAGCTACAATGTGAGTCCATCTGTCCTATATATTGGAAAGTGGAGCGATTTCAGATGTCAAATGACATTAGCAGAAAAATGACAATAGAAGGTGTGATTAGAGAAGGTGTGATATCAGCATTGGTAATGAGACAGGAAACCTAGGTCTCGATTCAGTCCAGGTGGATGCATGGGCTTTGTTATCCGTTGCAATTCAGCAATCTGTCTTTCTACTCTCCCTCTGAAAGATAACTGCTACTCTATAGGTCAGCAACTGAATGTCCTGGAAGGTAAATATTTTCCCCCACTGTGTTTTGAATATTGTGGTTTTTGATGTCAGACTTATGTCCATTAATTCTTTGTCGAAGGGACTGGTCTGCTAAGGTGGACCCTGCTTAGCTTCCGATCTGACGAGGTTGGGCTAGCCTGGGCCGTCCCGGTCAGGGCTTCCCAAAAGTCTCTTATTTTGAAGCCTCCTAGACTAAAGCGGTGCTTGTATGTCAGGTAAACAGAGACCCCTGCTGCTTAGATTTCTGACACGACAGGCAAGACACAGAGGGAGGTGAACAACAAAGGGTCATTTAACAGGAAAAAAACCCCTCTTTAGTAAGGTAAATCTGATGTTGGATAACTCAGGTGTACAAAGTAAGGCTGGCTCTCAGTTAAAGTAAGTAACCCCTATAAGGGAGAATCAATTCCCCCTCCCTCTGGACTGGTGGGTCCCTCAGCAGGTTCCAGGCGGCTCTTTTCTCTCCCAGAGCACACCTGGCCACAGAACCTGCCTTCACACACCAGGCGGGAATGACCGGGCCCTGAACAGGTTGCTTATTTGTCACATTTTCCCCTAAGCCAACCCCCAGACCCTAAGTAAGAGGCCTGGCTAAGGTGCTGCTCCTTTCTGGAGCCGCCAAATCCCCTGTCTGAGGAAGAAACGTTTTCCCCTCCTTTCTTAAGCGGAGGCTGGCTCAGCCCCTCCCCTCCAGGGGAGTTCCATGGGCTCTGATTGGCTGACAAGTCAATTGGATTTGCATGAGGCCCAAAGCACAAGGATTGGCTCAGAGCCCTGGAAGAGAAGCAGGACTTTTGAGGGTGGTTGCCACAACATGCCCGTTGGGTCACGTCCTCCCTGTAAGCTTCCCTCAGCCACTGCTGGGCATCGAGTGCTGGGGTAGATGAGCTCTTGCTCTGGTCACCGTCACTGGGCAGGTCTGGTGCTCCCTAGCTTGGCCATCTTGGCTTCATGGGAACAGGAGGTGCTGCCAGGTGGACAGAGCAGTGGCCTGGCGTGGTAGAAGGCAGCCTCCGGTGTCTGGGTGTGCTGAACCAGGACCTGGATGGGTTGAGCATCAGAGGGAGGGTGTTCAGTCTCCAAGTGGCTCAAAATGAAGCCGCCTACCCTCGGCCACATTGGGCTGCAGGACAGATACCTTCTCTCTTTCAGCATCTGCCACGTTATGGCTAAAGTCTGTCCAGACCCCAGAGACCTACAGGCTAAAGCCTGTCTAAGGAGAAGGCACTTCATACACAGTGTGCTAGTGACCAGGCTAGTGGGGCGTCTTGAGGGTGGCTGTATTTCGAAAGCACTGCCAGTCATTCTTTATTGATCCAACTTTACGTTGAAGAGTAAGAGTGGTATCTTCAAACAAAAATTCCCCTTTCCCACTTGCAAATCCCGACACTTAAGCCACGGATTCAGAAAACAACACGGCAGAACTGCCCATTGCAATAAAGAAGGTGATGCTGAGATGTGTGCAGTGAGGTGCAGTCCCCAGCAAAGTTCCCTCTAAGCTGTGGAGTCCTACTTTGTGAGCCACTGGGATTAAGGTTGTGAGCGAGCAATTTGGCTGCTGCATAAATCAGTTTGCTTTGGAGCCCCATCCCTTCCTGAGCTAAGGCAAAAATGTGTGAGCTGGAGGCTAAAAAACTATGAGCTATTGCAATAAAGAAGGTGATGCTGAGATGCATGCAGTGAGGTGCAGTCCCCAGCACTTACGCCCCATCAGAATATTGGGGTCTGGGGCAGGCTCTTGGCATTCTGCTGCTCCTGAAGGTGTGGTGAGCAGGCAAGTCCTCTGCAAACCATTCCTATGAATGTATAAATGAACACTTTCCTGCATGCCAGCAGAATCCCTCCCCATGATGCCAAAACCCCTCCCTTGTCTAGCCAATGCTGCCAGAATTCCAAGTTTATATATATATTAAAAAGCCCTGCTAACTGTCACTGTCCAAAAGCAGCTGGACACATATTTTCCCAAGGCATTATTCAGTGTGTTTTACCATGGTAAGCTACAGGCACATAGCCAGTGAGAAGTGAACTGGGATGCTGCCCTCACTAAGCCTCTCAGCAAACTGGTACCTGTCTTTTCCCTCTGTCATGTTGAAAACATGCCTGTGGCCCTTGGTGAATTGACACATCTGCCACGCTTAACAGTTTTGCTGAAGCCTTCCTCCTCCCCTCCTCATCCAGCTCTGAAACATGGAGGCATCTCGGCCAGTTGATGTGATTGTTCCCAGGGGACGGGTCCGACCGAATACAGCTCACTTAGTTTTCTGGAGCTGCAGATTAGTTACTACGGGCCTCCCAATACATTCAGAACAACAGAATGTTCTTTGTGGGAAAGATTCATGTGGGTCGCTGTGTTGGTCTGAAGCAACAGAACAAAGTTTGAGTCCAGGGACATCTTGAAGACCAACAAAGTTTTATTCTGGGTATCAGCTTCTATGTGCATGAACACTTCTTCACATATATTGAAACAAACTTTACATAAAGAGAAGGTGTGAGGGGTTAGTTGTCAGGAAGGGCTAGTTAGAGTCAAGATGCTTGAGTAACTGTGTGATAAGTATAGCTAAGTTTGGTTTAAAGCAGTTGGTAGGACCTGTGAATAGCAGCAAATTAGCATATACATAAAAGAGTTAACTAACTCTTCACTGGTTAGACCTCACCTTGAGTATTGTGTTGCATTTTGGGCCCCACAATGTAAGAAGGATATAGACAAGCTGGAATGTGTCCAGAGGAGGGCAACGAAGAGGGTGAGGGGTCTGGAGACCAAGTCCTATGAGGAAAGGCTGAAAGAGCTGGGTCTGTTTAGCCTGGAGAGGTGATATGATAACCATCTTCAAGTACTTGAAGGGCTGTCATCTAAAGGATGGTGTAGAGTTGTTTTCTGTTGCCCTGGAAGGTCGGACCAGAACCAACGGGTTGAGATTAAGTCAGAAGAGTTTTTGGCTAAACATTAGGAAGAATTTCCTGACAGAGTGGTTCCTCAGTGGAACAGGCTTCCTCGGGAGGTGGTGGGCTCTCCTTTTTCGGAGGTTTTCAAACAGAGGCTAGATGGCCATCTGACAGCAATGCTGATCCTGTGACCTTAGGCAGATCATGAGAGGGAGGGCAGGCAGGGTTGCCTCAGTGCTTAGTTCTTGTGGCCCTTTCTTACATGCCCAGGGAAATGCTGATTGCCACTTTGGGGTACGGAAGCCATTTTTCTCCAGGCCAGTTGGACCCAGGATCCTGGAGGTTTTTTGTCATCTTCTGGGCATGGAACAGTGGTTACTGGGGGTGTGGGGTGGAGGTATTTGTGAATTTCCTGCCTTGTGCAGGGGGTTGGACTAGATGACCCTGGAGATCCCTTCCAACTCAATGATTATAATCCACTTTCAATCCACTTTCCAGCTGGATTTTGTCAGTTCACACAGTAAAATCCAGTTGGGAAATGGATTGAAAGTGGGTTATTTAGTATGTGTGACCAAAGACCAAAGTTTAATCCTGGGCATAAGCGGGAACTGAGACGTGCAGATGCATACTTCTTCAGATACATCGAAACAAACCTCCTCAATAGTTACAAATAGGTTGGGGTGGAGGTTAATTGCCAGGAAGGGCTAATTACAGTCAAGATGCATTATGAGTAACTGAGCAATAAGTATAGCTAAGATTGGATTAACGCAGTTGGTAAGACCTGTGGATGGCAGCAAATTAGCATTCAGATAATAATCTGCTTCTATGTAATACTTGAGGAAGTCTGTTTTAATGTATCTGAAGTGTGCATCTATGCATGCTAAATTACTCAGTTCTTGCTTATACCCAGAATTAAATTGGTTGGTCTTAAAAGTGCCCCTGGACTCAAACTAGTTCTCACATCTGTTTGTTAACTGTTTTATTTGTATACTAATTTGCTGCTATTCATAGGTCTTACCAACTGCTTTAATCCGATTTTAGCTTTCTTTGTGGGAAAGGTATTTCCTGAAGAAAGCAACATGAACTGCTTGGTTTGCTTTAATGTTCGGATCAGAGGCAACATTTTCCTATTGTTTTCTTATGTCGGTTAACTCAGCCTGCTAGTGTTTGAAACTGTCATGAAAGCACTTTGCTACACTGAATGCTACAAGTTAACCACTGAAACTGGGTTTTATTATTAGGCACTCTAATGTGTGCATTTATTCAAATTGCATTCATAAAGATATATTGCAGACAATATCAGGTCATATTTTGAGTTTGAAGGCAGATTGAAGATTTTTCAGTGGGTTGATTTGTAAGTTCCAAAGTGTATGACTTCCAAGGATGCTGAGGAGTCAGGTTCTTGCAGGGCTTTGTGCTTTGATCTAGCAGCTTGGATCTTGCCAATAACGTTTTGGAAGTAATGCTTATCGGATCGAAGGTGGAAGGTTTTGGGGGCCATCTCACTTCTTCTGCAGCTTAGATGCTTACTGTGGATCTGGCTTGGAGCCAGGTGAACAAGCAGTGGAGTTGTTGAACACCATTTCAGATAATGAAATGAAGACAATAAGTCAGTCCTTTGACCTAACAAGGACGAAGAGACCAGAGGCACTTTCTTTATCTTGACAGGGAGTAAAACTGCTTTAGGATGAATTCCTTAGGCCCTTCTTAAGCTGAGAGCTGAGAAATTAGGTGGGGTATTGTCAGGCCCATAGCTACGGTGGGCCTTTGGGGGCTCCGCCCCTTTCTTAAAGGCACAACCCCACAATAATTTCTCCTGTAAGTGCTTTTTTTCAATCATTTAAAAACATTTTTAATGGCATGCGCTCCTTTCAACAGAGTGGCGTGCTGTAGTTGACTTAATTCCCGCACTGAGCAAGGGCATTGGAGTAGATGACCTCTAGGATCCCTTCTAACTCTGTGTCAAGAAACTGGTCTCCTTTAAGAGAGTTTTTCTGCCTAAGTGTTAGTTTTCTCGACTATAGAAGTCATCACCCCCACCTTGCCTGCATGTTATCAGAATGGTTGCTTAGGCTGGCAGAACTGATTAACTTGCAGCAGCTGAGAACTGTCATCTAAAGTGGTTGACAGCTTGCGATTTAGAGATCTATCACAGTAACAGCTTTCTATTGGCCAAAAGGCTTTTCTTTCTGCACAGAGAACTTCAGCCCCACCAGAGAAAAAAAATGCCCCAGAAGCCACAAAAGCCTGGCCACGGGCCCTGGGGACCATGGAAATGGCCCAGCTTAGTGTGGTCCATCAGCCTCATCCAGTGGCTTGCTGGGGTTTGTGAACCCTCCTGATTTTGGTGACTCCCATCACGACAGGGCACTTCCCAAACTCCTACCAGGGCATGGCTAGAGAGCTGTGTCACAGTAACAGCTTTCTATTGGCCAAAAGGCTTTTCTTTCTGCACAGAGAACTTCAGCCCCACCAGAAAAAAAAAATGCCCCACAAGCCAGAAATGCCTGGCCATGGGCCCTGGGGACCATGGAAATGGGCCAGCTTAGTGTGGTCCATCAGCCTCATCCAGTGGCTTGCTGGGGTTTGTGAACCCTCCTGATTTTGGTGACTCCCATCACGACAGGGCACTTCCCAAACTCCTACCAGGGCATGGCTAGAGAGCTGTGTACAGCTTGCTGGGCCATGTGTATATTATTTATAGATGCATGCGTTCATCTCCTTTCTACAGAGGCATTCCTACAGGGGTATTTTCAGAAGTTCTGAGTGAGGAGAACGAGCTTGGGCTGGGAGGTGTGGGCACGTGGGCAGCATGAAGGTCCGCCCCTGACTTTGCATGTTCACTGTGTACCCAGGTGGGTCCCTGTGTGTAATCAGGAACCCTGCTTTTACGGGGTGGGTCACCGTGTTAGTCTGTCTGTAGCAGCAGAAAAGAGTCCAGGAGCACCTTAAAGACTTACCCGATTTGTGGCAGGGCAGGAGCTTTTGTGAGTCACTGCAGTCACTTCTTCAGGTAGAGAGAGAGAGAGATTATTATCTGCATGCTAATTTGTATTTTTACCCAAACACTCCAGAATATGTTCGACCATTATGAGCACAGGTCAGGGCAGAGCTTGGCCCCACAGCCCCCCCTGCACATTTATTCACCTCATTTAGAGCAATTTAACGATAACGTTAAAATACCACTATAAAGCACACCACATGACGTAAGCTCTGAAAGTGTCAATTAAGGAAATTCGATGAAAATACATAATGCACAATACAACCAATCAAAAAGTGAGGCAGCATTTAAAAACAGGATACAAATCCAGCATCATTTGTTTAAGGATCTAGAATTATACTGCTAAAATGTCATTACAGTGAGAGCAGTTCTTTCTGAAATAGGGGTGTGTACATAAAAATCTTCAGTTCCAAATTTGGGAAGGCATTTGGAACTTTTAAATCAACCCTCCAAGATATGTGCATTATTCTAAATTTTTGGGACTCTTCTTACTGTTTCAGGATGTTTTCAGGGTTTTATTGGGGGGCGGTCCCCAAAATTCAGGACCATTTTAACAGTTGCTCCCCATTCCCCTCCCCACCCCAGGAGGACACAGGAGCAGGGAGGGAGGGAGGGAGGGAGGGGAAGCTGTTTGGTGGAGTCTTCCTCCCTTTGTGTTTTAAAGGACTAGTATTTTCCATGGGTAGACCTGGCCTCCAAACTGCCTATAAGAAAGAAGGGGACCATTATTTTCAATGGGTGGTAGTCCACGCCTCCAAGGACAAGTGTGCCCAATCATCCATTACTTGCTGTCTCCAGTCCCTTTACATTTTCAAGGGCCATTATTTTCCGGGGGGGGGGGGCTGCCATTGGGCCGGCCATGGTCCTCTGCCTCCCTCCTGGCTCCTGGTGCTCAAAACCCAGAACAGTCCTGAAATTCCTGGAGATAAGTTACTGTTACTTCCCACATTTGGGAGTGTTTTGGGTTGTTTCAGATAGCTCCGAACCAATGCTCCCTCTAAGCTGTGGAGTCTTGTGAGCAAAAATTCTACTTTGTGAGCTCCTGGCATTGAAGTTGTGAGTGAGCGATTTGGCCACTGCATGAATTAGTATGCTCTGGAGCCAGAGGCTAAAAAACTGTGAGCTCTAACTCAGCTTAGAGGGAACACTGCCCCGAACCAACCTGAAATAGCTAATTTTGGGTTTCTTTTCATCTTGGGTATATCCGATTGTGTCCCCAATTCTGGAATTATTTAGTTTAAAAGCCAGTGGGTGGGGCTGTATGGACTGTGGTCGCCAGGGAACTGGCCATCACTACAGAAGCCCAGTTATTTTAATCTACCCTGTTTCAGATAATGGGATTGCTGGGAGTGGGGGGATGTGAAGAGTTCCCTGTTGCTGAAGGTGTTATTACTGCTTCTACTGGCTATTGATGCTGAAAGACTCCTGACCCACACGGTTGCAAGGACACATGGACCCTGTCCCCCTCGGGAAGGAGCTTTACCTCGGTCAGACACGGGTGCTGCTGGGATTGTGAGAGCCAGGAAGACCT
>NW_015175418.1:33312-46067 GCF_001447785.1 Gekko japonicus
TCAGAAGGCAACACCCACCGCTCAGGCTCCACTGGACTGTTTTGGATTGCTACCTATTGGGGGGGGGACAGACGTGCAGATCTGTCCTCACAGAGGAGGGAGAGCTTGTACCTGAATAAAACTTGGGTCTTAAAGGTGCCACTGGACTGTTTTGGACCGGGGGGCCAGGGGAGGAGCTCTGCAGCTTACCTGGCTGCTTCTTGCTCTGAGGGCTGCAGGGAGCAGGGGGTGGGGCTTGTTGCATGTGCCCGCCCCCTGGGCTCTTTACTGCCGGAGCTCCACTCCTGTGCGCTCCTGCAGGAAATGACCCCTGGGCGTCTTAGTTTGAATTGATTTATTAGACATATCTCGCCCTCCCCCGCAAGCGAGCTCAGGGTGGGCCACATCATTTCAATCTACAACATAAGAAGAAGACATTAGAGTTTAAACAGAACAAACAAACAAAATTAACATTAAAAGATAAAATTTAAAGTCAAGTTTCAGTCCGATCAGATAGATGGCAACTAGTCAAGGCAGATTCGTGGTGCCTCCTGCGATGATGCTCTCTCTGTGGGTCTCTGTGAGCAGGGCAAATTGCGCTATAAGCCCCGGGAGCAGGAGAGGCCGAGAGGGTTGGACGACCACCACCTCAACCCAAGCCCTGGAGGAACAGCTCCGTTTTACAGGCCCTGTGGAATTGTAATAGATCCCGCAGGACCCTGATGTCAACTGGGAGCACTTTCCACCAAGCTGAGGCCAGGGCAGAGAAGGGCGCTGGTCGAGGCTAAATGGACGTCCTTTGGGCTGGGGACTGCCAGGAGAGTGTAAAGCTCTCCGGGGCACATACGGGAAGAGACCGTCCCATAGGTATGTTGGTCCCTGGCCGCATAGGGTTTTAAAGGTCAGTACCATGACCTTGAACCAGATCCAGTACTCAGTTGGCAGCAATGCTCCCTCTAAGCTGTGGAGTCTCATGAGCAAAAATTCCACTCTGTGAGCTCCTGGCATTAAAGTTGTGAGCCAGCGATTTGGCTGCTGTGTAAATCAGTTTGCTCTGGAGCCATCCTTCCTGAGCTTGGACAAATATGTCTGAGCCGGAGGCTAAAAAGCTGTGAGCTAGCTCGCACTAACTCAGCTTAGAGGGAACACTGGTTGGCAGCCAGTGCAATTGGTGCAACACCACCTGATGATTACAAGGGCTTCTGTTACTTTTCTTACCCAAGTTATCAAATAGCCATTGGGTGAGTAAAACCCTCCAAGAGCAAAGCCGTGTGGTTCCACTTCCTTTTATGCCCAATTCTGGTGAGCAAGAGATGTATCATGAGAGCAAACTCTGCCTGAGAAGTACAGCAGAGCTGGTTCTTTTGGTGATCCCTTTGTGCCTCCCGAGGTGTCTTTTGCCTTCAGTCGCTGCGGTTTAATGGCACACAGTTTTGATGGTAGCTGAATTGCCTAAATCTTTCACTTCTGTTCACTTTCCTTCTTTCTGATGTCTTCCCCCCCCCCTCCAGAGTGATCGGCTACTCATTAAAGGCGGACGGATTATCAATGATGACCATTCATTCTATGCAGATGTGTACCTCGAAGATGGACTTATAAAGTTAGTTTTAAACTTTGAACTTTCTTTACCTGTCTTGATGCTGTCTACATTCTGGCCAGTTTAAGGTCCATCAGCATCTCTCAGCAACTGCATGTAGTAAAAAATAAGGTGATGCAGGGTGAGGAATGTGCAGAGTTAATGTGGTGAGGAATGTGAAGAATAGGCACCCCCCCATTTGCTGGCACTTTGCAAACCCACCGAAGATGATGTGTTAAAAACAGCTTTAAAAAAGAGTTAGACCCCAGTACATGTTACGTGTGCATGATACTAAGTTAAATGCTAGCGACTGGAAATACTGATAAGGTTTTTGACTGGTGCCCATTTATTAGATTTCTGTCGTCCTGTTAAGGATTTTTTTCTAAACAACTCTGATAACCTTTGTATAGGATCTTATAGTGAGAACTATGTAAAAAGACAAGAAATAGGACAACCATTTTGTGCGCTGTGCTTCTGAAGAAGTGTTTTTTCGAAACGAAGTAAGAATCCGGAGTCTTCATAACCGTTTACGGATCTACCCTGCCTTAATTTGTAAATTGCAGGAGCTATGTTTACTGTTCTACTTTGTCTCAATTTGTGAACTGCAGGAACTTTAGCTCATTGCTTCGATGAATGTTACAGCTTATGCTTTCCCCCTCCATGTATGTTGTTATGCACAGCATGGTTTAACTACATAATGTTTGCATCCTTCCTCCTCCCCCCCCTTTACTGGTTCCAGCTGGGCAGTCTCCTTGCTTTTTGTTTTTGACTAAGTTAAATGTTGCACATAGATCCAGGTGGGGTAGCCATGTTGGTTTGAAGTAGCAGAACGAAGTTTTGCTTCCAGTGGCACCTTTAAGACCAACAAAACTTTATTCAAGCTTATACTTTGAATAAAACTTTGTGGGTCTTAAAGGTGCCACTGGACTCAAACTTTACTTAAATGTTGCAGATTAGACTTTAAACTTGTTTTTTATTCTTGAGATCTTCAAGATTGTTGGTATCCCCATCTGATAATCATGTTGCTTTTCTCTGACTCATGGAGTAATTGGTGGGGAGAATCTTTGTGCCTGAAGAAAGCGCTTCCCTTAGTGGATGGATCGGTGGGATCCAACCCAGCAGTTCTAGGCAGTGGAATAAACAGCCCTTGTTATTTCTTGTTAGGCAAATAGGAGAGAATTTGATTGTTCCTGGGGGAGTGAAGACCATCGAGGCGAATGGGCGACTGGTTATTCCTGGAGGCATCGATGTCAATACTTACCTCCAGAAGCCCTGCCGGGGGATGGCTGCCGTGGACGATTTCTACCAAGGCACAAAGGCTGCTCTAGCGGGAGGCACCACCATGATCAGTAAGTCCTGGCGAGGTACTTGGTTGAAAAGACGGGATGTGTTCCTTTCACTGGAGGCTCGGAGAAGAACTTGCTCTCCTCCTTCCATGTGAACAAGGGGCAAGGCCAGAGCTCTTGTAAGGACTGTGGGTTTTTTGAAGGTCGAAGAACTGCTCCTCAGTGAAGACCTTGGGCTGGATCCTGTGGGAGTTCCACTGACGGAAGTGGAAGGAGGGTAGGCCTCGGCCAATCCCTATCTTTGCTTCTGCCCCCTGACTACAGGGCCTTTTGTCTTTGAGGGTTCCCCAGCCTCTGTGGGTTGCTGGGAGGGAGGGGAAGGTGGAGGAATGACCCACCTTTGCCAGGGGAATATCCGTAGAAGCCAGCCCCTTAGATCCCCCCCCCCGCCCCCCAGACTGTGTGCCCAGTGTGACGTGCTTTGCTTAGAAATATCTAGCTCTTCCCTAATCTTAGTCCTTTATGCTTTTTGCACTGATTGTCGCAGTGATCTCATGCAGGTCAGCGCCAGCCAGGGAGCCTTCTGTTGGTTTGGGAATCTCAAACCTGGGTTTCCCGCCAGGAGCCCATATCTGCCCTCAAGCTCTGGCTTCCTTTAAAAGAGCCCCTGCATGGTGTACGTGTGTGCAAACGTGGCTGCTGTCTTCACATTTTAGGTTTGCATTGCAGTGAAAACAAATGATATACCCAGAAGCCTTTTGCGTGTGGATTGGAATGTGGTGAATCTCTTTTGCTCAGGTGCATTATTCTGTCTCTAAATCCCGCTGATTATGCACAGAAAGCAGTAGAAAATTTTTCTTTATATCCAGCCGCTACCTTTCTGCCTGTAATTTAAACCCATTCTTGTGAGTCCTCTCCTCTGAGGCCAACAGGAACAGCTCCCTGCCCTCCTCCCCCAAGGGACAGAGCCCTTCAGATACTGAAAGAGAGCAGTCCTGTCCCTCCTTGACCTCCTCTTCTCCAGACTGAACGTTCCCAAGTCCCCCAGCCTTTCCTCGTAGGGCCCTTGGCCTCCAGGCCCCTGATCGTCTTCATTGCTCTCCTCCGCACCCACTCCGTTCTGCCCACATCCAGTTTGTAGGAGGGCGTGCAGGAAAATAACAATAGTGGAGTAAACTGGGTGGTTAAAAGCTTTTCAAGCTTTCAGGCCTGCCAGGTGTCAGACTCCCATTGCATCAACGAAGCACACACTTGTAGAAAAGGTTTTACTTTTATTTGAAGCAATAGGTGCATAACAGGATCACTGTTCAGAATGAGGCATAAGCATGGATCCCAAGAGATTATAGTTAATTCAAAAAGCTGAGGCCCAATTGCGGGACTTCCCGCGCGCGCCATTGAGCCTGGGAAGCAATGCTCCTACTTAATCATAACATACTGCTTCTCATGGATAAAGCCATGAGGTCACTCAAGCTACTACCCGCCAGCAACCACCTGTGGCCTTGAGAGATACGAACGTTCCTGCAACTAGGCAATTAAGCGTATAAACAGGCATACATGGGAAAGTGAATGCAAACAAGCGCATACCCAAGGAATAAGGGCACAGACGAATACACACAGAGCATAGTGAAACATAAGAGCATACACAGAGTAGAGGGAAACATATTGGCAGCTTGCTGACACCAGGTTGTTCTTGACTCATTGTTTATGTCACAGCCAATGTTGTCTCTAAGCTGTGGAGTCTTGTGAGCAAAAAATCTACTTTGTGAGTGTTATTATTGGGAGTGAACCATTCCAGGTATGTCACACCAGAGACTGGAGACTGGCTGAGCTTGGAGCACAAGAACAATAGCCTGCCAGGACTCTGGAAGTAACTAATCAAGTAGTAATGTTATGTAAATAACCTATCACTGGGAGTGGGGTGAGTGTGGCAATTGCAGGCTATTTAGCAGAGCTGCGGCTCTGGGGGTCTTGTCTTGCTCTTGCTGAAATCACAAATAAAGTTGAGCTGATCACTGGACTCGAGCCTGCTCATCCATGGAACCCACCATTTAACAGTGAGCTACTGGCATTAAAATTATGAGCGAGCGATTTGGCTACTGTATAAATTAGTTTGCTCTGGAGCCATCCTTCCTGAGCTAAGACAAAAATGTGTGAGCCAGAGGCTAAAAAACTGTAAACTAGCTCACACTAACTCAGCTTAGAGAGAACACTGCTGTTAGAAACCCACAATTCTGACACTCCCTTGGCATCAATAGGAAGCCGACTCTCCTGTAGGATTGACACCTGGCTGGAGTAAAAACATCCTGTCCCCTTAATAGAGGCTTCGCGGGAAGGTGATTTACCAGGTGATGTTATTTGCCTCCATTCCATGAAAAACTTGGGACTGCCATTTCCACGCCTTGAGCCTCCATTAGAGGGGCAGGACTCTGCGATTGCACAAGCAACCCTTCTGTCATTAGCAAGGCATCTTGTTATTCGACAATAAAGGGACAAAAGGTGGATATTGTTTCCTGTCCATAATGATGCCTTGGCAGATGCCTCGGCAGAGAGCCAGTTTGGTGCAGTCGTTAAGTGCGCGGACTCTAATCTGGGAGAACCGGGTTTGATTCCCCACTCCTCCACTTGCACCTGCTGATGTGACCTTGGGTCAGTCACAAGCTCTGGCACAGCTGTCCTTGAAAAAAAGAGCAGTTTGTGTCAGAGCTCTCTCAGCCCCACCCACCTCACAGGGTGTCTGTTGTGGGGAGGGGAAGGGAAAGGAGTTTGTAAGCCGCTCTGAGACTCCAGGTGAAGGGCGGGGTATAAATCTTCTTCTCCTTCTTCAGTCTTGCTTTGGCAAAAAAGGGGGGCGGCATTAAGAGTTAGCAGCCGTCCCTGGGAGGGCCCCCGTGGTATGTTGCTTAGAATGTCGGTCTGAGATCCGGAGGGCCCGGGTTCAAGTCCTTCCCTGGCAGCGAAGTTGACTGGGTGACTTTAGGGTCATTCTCTCACCCAGTCTAATTTACCTCTGTGAGAATGACACTGAGCAAGATTTGCCATGTACATGGATGTGGGCTTCTTGGAGAAAGGGCAGGATTTAAAAAGGGATGGCTCAATTCCTTGTCCCAAGAAAGTAACCGGTTTCTTTAAGACCTTGGAAAACCTGAGCTTTCATGGCCCGGCTTGTTTCCAGTACAATCCTGTGAGATGCTTCTGTCGGTGCTGTGCAGATTGTCGGGGCTCAAAATCCCCGGACGCTTCATGGTCTGTGTCCCCTCCTCCTCCTCCTCGCAGTTGACCACGTCCTTCCAGAACCGGGCTCCAGTTTATTAACCTCGTTTGAAAAGTGGCACGAGGCAGCGGACACCAAATCCTGTTGTGATTATTCCCTCCACGTGGATATCACCAGCTGGTACGATGGGATTCGGGAAGAACTGGATATACTGGTGCAAGACAAAGGTCAGTGATGGGCCGGGGGCCAGGCGGGAGGTGGGATGCGGAGAAGGCAAGAGGTGCTTTTTAGGGAAAGGGAGACTGTCATTTAATTGAAATGTCCGGTGAGCCTCCTCGGCCTCTCCCTCTGGGAGTTTCCAGGACTCAGGAGCACGGAGAGGGATGGCCAGGGCTTGGTGCCTCCCATTTGTGGAGTCTTTCTAGAGAGCCCCCGGAGTGTTCCCGTCTGCCAGGCCTGCTTCTCTTTCTGGCCGTCAGCTGCGCAAACTGACAGCCTCTGGGGTGACTTTTTTGTGCAGATTTTGTGTCTGAAAAGGGGCCTGCAGAAATTGGCACGGATGACAGTGACAGGCCTAACCTGTGTGGAAGACTGTCTCACAAGGGACTTAAGTGATCTCTCTGGACCTTCTCAGCCATGAACTGTTACAGCTGCTGCTGCTGCTGAAGGCAATTTTTACACACAGAGCCCTGTGTGTGTGTGTGTGCGTGTGCATGTGTGTCTGAGAGAGATCCAGATGTAAAGATCTCTTTCTTCTAGAAGGAAGGCGTAAGGGTCCACGTGGGGCCCCTCTCACCTGCTGCCCAGCCTCTGCAGCCACCGGCAGTGCCATTGGCAGGTTAGGGGATACAAAACCACATAGCCCACTCTTTGGGCGAAGGGCTGCTTGGTGGGGCTGAGACCTACGGAGTGTGGAAGGCGGCCCTGCCCAGGAAGGAGATCAGCTGCTCCCAGCTGGGCTGCCCATGGGCCAGAGCTCTCGGGAGGGGTCTGTCCTTCCCCCTGGCAGGGCCAGAGCTTCCATAAGGCAGGGTTAGGCAATTGCCTTAGGGTGCCATGTGAGAAGGGCGCCCACTGGCCTGCCGCCCCACTCCTCCCCCACCTCATCAAACGCCTGCCAGGCTGCTCTGCTCGTGGAACTGAAGGGGCAATCTGAGCATGTGCACGTTGCTGCCCACCGTCCATCTCAGTCAGCTGCCGCTTTGCTGCGCCTCCTGCCCACCGCTCCCCCAGAACACAAAGCCGCGCCCCTTTGAAAGGTTGGTTTGGTGGTCCATGAGGGCAGCGGGTGCCAGGGGGGAGGGTGGCAGGCACCAGGCTGTGGGCACCGCTGGGCTGCTCCAGTTGGGGCTGCCGGAGCCGGTGGAAAATTAGGTGCATGTTTTTTGGGGGGATTTGGAGCAGCTGCTGCCCTCCCCTCACCGCTGTCTGGACTGCTTGCACAGCAGGGGGCGGGCTCCAAGATGGAAGTGGCTGTTCCAGCCCCCTCCAGAGGAAGATGGGAGACCTCCCCCCTCAAGCTGATCCGAGCAGGTAGCCCTTTTCAAGGGGAGTGGGCAAAGCCCCCCGAAGAAGTGCGCAAGAGAGCCTGCGCTTTTTCGCCTCCCTCCCCCAGGGAAGGAGCTTTCGCAGAAAGGGGGAGGGAAAAAACACAAGCTTCTTGCAGGTTCCCCCCAAAACACAATTGCACTTAGCAATGCCTTTTGTGCCCAGTAGGGGACAGAGGGAGGAGCTGCAACCGGGATTCTGGGGACTGGTGTGTGTGTGTGTGTAGAGACGTTCTTTCGCTGCCATGCAAAAATCTGGCTTGGATGGCAAAGACCAGGAGCCCGTCTTGCAACTGCAGCACGTCCGGGGAGGGAGATTGCTAGCTGTGTGTGGACTCCGCGCCTGTCCCTTTAAGGGCTGCCCACGGGCGGGAGGGTACTCAACAGGTTCTTCCTACCTTCGGCCACAGCAAAAGGCTTGCCAGGCGGGAACAGCGGCCTCGTTCCTCCCCCTCTACGGGTCAAGTACACCCCCATGAATCTGGCAGGCTGGCAATAGGTGCAGGACTGTGAAAAGGAAGTGCACGCAGCCCAACCGGACTAATTAGCGTCTGTCATTCACTGCCACAAGTTCAGGTGGCCTCCCCCAGTTTAGGGGGTTTCAAAAGGGTTAGGCAACTTTAAGGAGGTCTGTTAGCCAGGATAGCTACGGAGACGTTCCCTGTATAGTTTCTCTAAAGACCAGCCGCTGGGTACCAACAATGGAGAAAGTGTGCCAAAACTTTCCATGGGTATTTGGCCAGCTGTGAACAGAATGTGGACTCAAGCAAGGTACTTCATATGTACCTGTTGGAATTTTCCTAGTTATATAGCTACTAAGGTGCATCATAGCTCAGCCACTGTTGAATGTTGAGCTCTTTGCTGGACTGTCAAGAGTGTCTCTGAACATGTGCAATGTGCATCCCCCCTCACCATCAAATAACCACAGGTTAGCCATCTACATGAGAAGTAAGGAGTGGTTTAGGAGCAACTTTGAGCCCCAGCACCTTTTAAAGGAGGGTGGTGGCGGCATTTAGTGACCAGAATCATGCCTGCATGGGGGTAACCTTAATTCCAGATACCGTTTAATGTTTCATGTTTTCACTAGGCTATTGTTTTTACCCTCGCTAACCCATTCCATCCTGAGGTTTCAGGCAGGCAACAACCTAGCTTGAAAAGCACACCATTGGAGACGGACAGTGCAGTCTCATTCAGAGTTACCCCAGTCTGAACCCAATGATTAAACTGGAGTCACTCTGCATCGGCTTGACCTGAAGGAATTGGTGACAAAATTTGCTAAAGAAAAGGCAGGCAAAATGAGATTCTGATGTGCCTGAAATGGAAACATTAAAGAGACTTAAGTTTCAACATCACAATTAACAGGATTTTCCAGAATGCTTTATGAGTTGTGTTTTTCTGTTTGAGAGAGAAAATCAGAGACGGTATTACTTGTTCTCACAATTAAAGAAAAAGATTAGCAGTTTCAAATTTTGTGTTTTTCATTCTTCCTAACATGCATTTATGTTTAAAAATGGGGGGCGCGCACAGGGGGGCACCAGAAGGTAGCCTTGCCTAGTGTGCAAAAAAGCCTGGCACCGGCCCTGCCCCCGCTGCCAAGGCAGAGCCAAGTGCCCGTGCTGCAGAGAGCAAGAGGAGGTGTGGGTCCCTCTGTTATGGCCGGAGGGTGGTTAAGCCGGGCCGATGGGCTCGCCTCTTGGGTGCCCGGTGCCCCGTAGCAGTGTTGTTGGGCGCAAGAGGCCTGGCATCGGGAACAGTTGTTGTTGGCGTCCACAAGGTTTGTTGCTTTAGGTTGCAAGATGTTTGTGTGTGTGTGTGTGTGTAGTCTACAATGCTTCACAAGTCTTTCTCTTGGCACAGACTGCCCTTGATCATGTGTTTGCATGGTGCTGGGCACCAGGGGCTGGTGGGGCTCCCTGACTGAGCAGGTGGGGGGCGGTGCCTGGCCTGCTTTGGCCACTCCTTCATTGTGTAATGCGGGGGGAGGCAGCTTCTGTGTTTGTGCCCAGGGTCCCCCCCCCTTGTTTGATATGATTTGACTCAGGACTGGAAGGACACCGTGCCGACTCTGGGGAGCATTTAGAAGCCAGAAGACTTGACCCGGGGTTCCTGAATGTCTCTCCATCCTGACCAGCCCAGGGTCTGAGATCTCAGCCAGCCTGGCCTCCCTGGGTGAGCCTCTGTTTTCCGAGCCCCACGGGAGGCCCTGGCCCTAGCTTGCTCAGATGGGGTGGGATTCCCTCCCCGAGGAGGGGCTGTCTTTAAGTGGTCTTCCGGTATCAGCTGAAGGCGGCCTTGTTGCCTTTGAGTGGAGCTGTTGGTTTGTCTGAGGTCTGGATGTGGCTGGGTTGCTTTTTGCTTTCTTTAGGTCTTATTGTATGTTTTATATATTTTTTAATCAGTTGCAAACTCTTTGAGGGCTTCACGTGAGGCAGAAAGGTGGCAATTATATAAAGCGACAATCAAAGAGATAAGGAGGTCTGTGGACGTCTGGGGATGGGAAGGCCTTGGGCTCTTGGCGGTCCTTCACTGGTGTCCAGCAGAAAAGAAGAAACTGATGGGATTTTGCCCCCCCCCCTCCATGAGGGGAGCGAGGCTTCCTCTGTCTAAAGATGGAGGCTAGGTGGAGGTGCGCCTGTCCTCTGGGGGGCCAGGGTTTTGTCCTTTGCCAACCAGAATATTCAGAGAATGTCAGAAAAAGTGCTCAGTTATAATCTTTGCATCCCACCCTCTTCTCTCCTGGGACTCCGGGTGGCCTGAACAATGCCATAATGGCCTCACCGCGTAGTTTGCATCTGCAGTATTGTTATAAGAGTTTTTTTGGAGTGTGTGTGTGCATGAGTGAGGGTGTGTGTGATTTAATACATTTAATATAGGTTGGGGTGTGTATGATAGAATTTCACACACACAATGTTTTGGCCTTGTGTTTGCGGTGGCTCAAGTGGTTAAGACGCTGAACTGCAGACCGGGAGGTCAGTAGTTCAGCAGTTTGAGACCCGAGTGCCGTCTCTGGCCCTAGCTCCTGCCAACCTAGCAGTTCGAAAGCAGTGGGAAGGTAACAGCATCCCGTGTGCCTCGGCGTCTTGTCATGCCGGCCACACGACCACGGAAATGCCTTCGGACAGCGCTGGCTGTTTGGCTTGGAAACAGAGATGAGCACCGCATCCCTAGAGTCGGATTCGACTGGCTTTCCAAGCAAGGGAAACCTTTACCTTTACCTTGCAACTGATATGTCCCAAAGATGTGTATTTCTAAAGGTCTCCCAGAGCCACCCTGAACGGTGTCTGTGGGTTTTAGTTTTCCACTTCTGTGGGGAGGTCCTGATTGGTTTGTATCTCTCTGTCTCCTTTGGAGGCTCCTCAGTGGCTGGTGGTTCTTGTGAGGACTGTAGGAGGCCTTAAGATGTGCCGCTCCTGACACGGGGTCTGAACGTGGCCGTGGTGTCACTGACCGTTGAGCCAGGCCAGCCTCGAGGGCTCTCGGCAGCAGTGCCATTGCAGACTGCATCGGAGGTATTCAAAGGAAATCCCCAGAGCTCAGGCCGAGTGTGGATTGGGGGTGGGTGGGAATCTTTGCAGTCAGGCAGGGGAAACCTGCAGACTGAGTTTTCTTAGAATGTTGGCTATGCTGCTATAGTAACTATACCGGATTGTTAAAATGGGTTAATGCAGGTTCAAAAAGGGAAAATAATGTAAAAAGCATTACCTCAGAAGGCAACCCTTCTTTTCTTCCTGCGACAATCTGCCTGCGGTTTCAGTGCTTGGTGCAAATTACCTGCTCTGCTATCAGTCCTTTAACTTAAACGGCTTCCCACATACTGCAGCGTTTGCGTGGGGCATAAGCGGAAGGCGTGGGAAGATTGCACTCAGCCTGGGGCCAGGTCTTGGCTTCCTCCAGATTTCCTCTGCCTGCATGCAGCCCTAATCCAGCTCACCCGACGGCTGTTAGGTTTGTGGCATTCGGCATGGGCTTTGTGACCCCAGTGCGGGGTAGTGGCTATAGGGCAGGATCCGGGAAACTCGGGTTCAAATTCCCACTCTGCTGTGGAAACTGACCGAGTGATCCGGGGCCAGTCACATCCTCTCCACCTCACCTACCCCACAGGGTTGTTATGAGGATAACATGAAGGAGAGGAGGATGAGGTCAGCCGCTTTGGGTCCCCGTAGTAAGTAAGTAAGTAACTAACTAACTGGAACGTGTGCTGCGGCAGCCCAACAGTCCACCCGGGCAGGACTCGCTCGGCTCCTGAGCCTGGGCAGATTGGGTCTTGCCATGCTGAGCGGGATTAAAATGGATGAACAGATGTGCCAAGTCATGTGTCGTAACATGCAGCATCTTGGATTGCAGGAAAAACAATGTAAAAATCCAAATGGGGAGACATTTCTTGAAGAAGACAAAATAAGATGGATATACCAGCACTGTTATCTACCCTTCCCTACTTGTCCATTATTGGGGCTGTGGTGGCTCAAGTGGTTAAGATGTTGAGCTGCAGACCAAAAGGTCGGTAGTTCAGCTGTTCGAGACCCGAGTACCGCGTGACGGAGTGAGTGCCTGTCTCTGGCCCCAGCTCCTGCCAACCTAGCAGTTCGAAAGCAAGAAATTGCAAGTAGATAAATAGGTACCGCTTCGGTGGGAAGGTAACAGCGTTCCGTGCACCTCAGCGTCTAGTCATGCTGGCCACATGACCACGGAAATGCCTTCGGACAGCGCTGGCTCTTAGGCTTGGAAACGGAGATGAGCCTAGAATTCTAGAATCCCTAGAATCGGATTCGATTGGCTCTCAGGCAAGGGAAACCTTTACTTTTACCTTTACTTGTCCACTGCCTCCAGCTCCACTGACCGAAGTCAACTTGATGTGGAGGCTTCATATACAAACTGGCTGAAATGCTAAGCCTGAATAAAAAAGCAGCCATGCATGTACTAGTAACCCCGAGCTGTTAATTAACATCTACAGTGTTAACAACCCTGTGTTCTATCAGCTCTACAGTGCTAAAAACAGGTGCTTACGAAATCTCTTGCTTTGCATGACTTAATTTCCCCCTCTGTAACAGGTGTTAATTCCTTTCAAGTCTACATGGCCTACAAAGATCTCTACCAAATGACTGACAGCCAGGTAATCTGCATGCTTTTCTTCCCGGGGATCTTTGCATCCCAGTGCG
>NW_015175418.1:46104-59084 GCF_001447785.1 Gekko japonicus
GAACTTATCCTTGTGGGGGAAATCCCACTGATTGCATTCTCCCACTGCCTCTGAAAACAGAATGTCTCGCTGGACCTTTTGGAAGGTCATGTGGTGTCACTTGGCAAGTATTTTATCTTGCTTTGCTTTCTTGGTCCCTCAGCAGACTTAGTACTTTTGGCCCAGGATGGGGAGGGAACAGACTTCAATGGTGCCCCCCCCAATATGTGGCTGAAGAAAAGGGGGAAAGCCGTGCTTAGCTCTCAGAGAGAAGTGAAGGCTTGCCTTTCTCAGATTCTAGCTTTATCCCAAAGCGGGACAGTAAAAATCATAACATGTTATAAAGGAGGAAAGAACAGACAGAACATAATTGACTGGGCTTTCTCCCTTCGTCTTGTATGTAGCTCTACGAAGCCTTTGCTTTCCTGAAAAGTCTTGGAGCTGTAATCATGGTCCATGCTGAAAATGGGGATTTGATAGCTCAGGTGAGAAAACATTTTTGGTTCCATTTTGGGGGGGTTACTGTGGGTCCACTGGCAGTAAGTTGTGATCCATACGTGGCTTTTTGTGGCAAGTTGGCGAGGCCTTCCGGCGTGAGCTTGCGTGGTCTCTGGCATGTTTTCCAGATGGAACAGGCCATATCAGTGTGGCCAGTCTTATGCTGAACTGATTGGCACTGACAGGGCACATCTTCTTATTCTTTCAGGAGCAGAAGCGGATGCTTGAGCTGGGGATCACTGGCCCCGAGGGGCACGCCTTGAGCAGGCCGGAGGAGGTGAGAGAGCAGCCAGCTGTCTGTTCGGGCCTTCTGGCCATCATCACAGGTTGAAATGATCTCATTTTGCAGGTGCACACAATGCGAGATGGTGCGGGCAGTCAGTCAGCGCTTCACAACTTTACACTTCTGGGAGGAAAAACACTCTAAATATAGAACACCTTGCTAAAAAAAATGACATTCCTGGCTTCTAGTTTAGAGATCTGTGCAAGTAGCTTGGCTGATTTCTGTGAGGATATATTCACGATGAGCTTCTTGTGACAGATGCTTTGTTTGCCTCCCCTCTGACTGGTCAGGAGGCCAGGCTGCGACGGGGCCAACACTCGGCGGGGGGGAGGAGCAGAAAAGACCGAGGAGGGTAGGGGGACGAGGAGGGGAAAGGCCTGGGAAAGAGCTGCTGTGGAGGCAACGTGGGAGAAGGCGGCTGAGGCATGGGCTGGAGAAGAAGGCTGCCAAGCCCTCGGACTCCCCACAGGAAGGCCTTGGCTCCAGTGGCATTTCTGTCCTTGTCTTTCAGCTCGAAGCAGAAGCTGTTTTTCGGGCCCTCACGATCGCCAGTCGGATCAACTGTCCCTTGTACATCACCAAGGTCATGAGCAAGAGCGCGGCTGACATCCTCTCCTTGGCCAGGAAGAAAGGTGTGGGATGGGCCCCTGGCTCGCTGGAGTGGCGGTTCAGTCAGTGCCGGCTCGGGGCCTGCACTGGACCATGGGCATGTCTGGCGAAGGACTGGCGAGGCTGGGCTGGGCTGGGAAGCCACTGATCCAAATGGAGGCTTGGGGAAGAGGCTCTTTGGAGCCGTTACTTTAGGTCCTTTGTTGGATCCTGCTTCTCCCACTTGTAAAAGCACATCAAAGATCAGTGCTTGTTTTCAAGGTGGTGGAAAAGCACACGGCGAGGAAAAGCAAAAGAGCAGCTGGTGCCATCAGAAGAACAACTCCATCCAACTGGACAATCACAACCGAGTAGTTTATCAACCCCCCCCCCGGCACAAAAATCCCTTTTGCTTCTTCTCGTCATGGTTATTGGGCTGCCCCCCCTCCCTTCTCAGCAGGCTCTTCGAGGGCAGCCCCCTCCCCTCCGGGGCACCCAGGGCTGCTTCACACCAGCCGGGAGGGGCCTCGTTCCCCTGCTGGGACGGCTCGCCCCTGGCTGTGGGAAAGGACCCGCCAGACTGCCGGTCTCACTCCCTTCTGCTGGTGCAAGAGGGAGAGGGGGTGGCTGGAATGAGCGCCACCAGATGAAGCCAGCGTCGGCTTCATCTCCTCTGCATTCGCACAGGGCTGCGGGACGCCTCCTGGTGAACTTTGCTTTTGCGCCCTGCCTTCTGAAAGGGTTCTGTTGCCAGGCCAGGCAGGCCCAGGTGAAAGGCTCCGGGGTGACGCCGTTGCCTTCAGTGGCTGTCCCTTTCCTTCTCTGCAGGTGCCCTTGTGTTTGGGGAGCCCATCACGGCCAGCCTGGGGACTGATGGGACACACTATTGGAGCAAGAACTGGGCCAAGGCGGCTGCGTTTGTGACCTCGCCCCCTCTGAGCCTGGATCCGACCACCCCCGACCATCTGACCTCTCTCCTAGCTTGGTACGGAACTGGAACTGCTGGGAAGCCACTGATCAGCGGGGGGGGGGTGTCCACAAACCTCTTGGGCGTGATCTAAGGGGGTGGCAGTCAACAGACAAGGCAGCGTCCTGATGTGGTTTGGAGTGCTGCCGAGCCTTCCTCACTCTCAGAGGAACAACACTTCTTGTATTCACCTTCAGGCCATGTTAAACTTTACTCTTGAAATGTGTTAACTGTCCCCCAACTTCTTAGGCATTAGTCTTTGCAGTTACGATTGATGGCAGGGGGCTTTGCCTTCATACCATTTTTTTGTCTGCAGTCATCCTTCTCAAGACGGTCTCCCCTATATTGGGGGGGAAGAACAAAAATGAGGTCTCTGTGTCTTTTCCCCTGCAGGGTGGGCTGTGGTGTGCGGGGGGGCTGATTCTGAGTGGGACAAAAGGCAGGCATGGAAAGAGTTAAGTTCCTGGTTCCCTGCTGTACCTCTGCCTCTTGGCAACCGCCCATGGCTGCTTTTCAGTAACGGTAGCTGGAAGGCAGGGGCGTTCTAGGGCCTGTTCATTATTCTCCCTCATAGATCCGGCTTGGCTCTGCTGGAAAGGATGGGGCACAGAATTGGTTTTAAAATAGCTACATGTAAATTAGATAAGGGCAAAGGTTTCCCTTGCTCGAAAACCAGTCGAATCCGATTCTAGGGTTGCGGTGCTCATCTCGGTTTCCAAGCTGAAGAGCCAGCGCTGTCCGAAGATGTTTCCATGGTCATTTGGCCGGTGTGACTAAACACCAAGGCGCACGGAACGCTGTTACCTTCCCACTGAAGCTGTACCTGTTTATCTACTTGCAATTTCTTGCTTTCGAACTGCTAGGTTGGCAGGAGCTGGGGCCAGAGACAGGAGCTCACTTCGTCATGCGGCACACTCGGGTCCCGAACTGCCGAACTACAGACCTTCCGGTCTGCAGCTCAGCGTCTTAACCACTGGAGCCACCGCAGCCCAGCCTAATCACAAGTAGGATTTGGATGGGAGACCACCAAGGAAGCACAGGGTAGCTATGCAGAGGAAGAGAGTGGTGGACCACCTCTGCGCATCTCTTGCTTTGAAAACCTCCATGGACCTGAAGTCGCCATAAGTCTGTTGTGACTTCATGGCCCATCGTTGTTATTACTAGTCTACGTAAACTAGTATATGTAAACTCACAGAGAAATGACCTGAACTCAGGTCTCTTGGAAGGATGAGCCGTCGGTGAGTGTTTGAAGGCAGAGGGTAGTTGCAGTCGATGGCCCTGAAAACAGTAGATGTCGGAAGAGTGTATATACACAGAGGTCATTTCGGGGGGGATTGCGGGGGATCGCAGTGCCCCCGGGTGAGGTGCAGGGGGGCGGGGCACATGACGAAGCCCCGCCCCCTGCTTCCGGCCGCCCCGCTTCCGGCCCTCATTCAGCCAGGAGGAGGCAGGAGAAGAGGGAGGGTAAGTTGCTTCCTCCCTGCCTCTCCCCACCCCTGCCTGCCTGGGCCCAGGGAGGGCCTTCGCGGGGCTTCCTTGCACTCCCACCGGCCTTGCAGGTCCACCACCGGGCCCCTCATGGGGCTCGGCAGTGGAGCTGCAAGGCCGGCGGTGGCGGCCGGGACCGTTGGGGGCGGGGTGTGTGGCCTTATGACACACTTCCGGTGATGTCAGGAGGTGTGGCATATGCTAATGAGTTATGCTAATGAGTTCCCCTAGCTCGTTTTCTACGAAACGACCCCTGTTATCTCTCTGGCCCCACCCAAGACTGTGGGCAGCCGACCCCCTCTCTTGCAGCCGGTTCAAATGTTTCTCCTGTGAATTCTTCCAGCGGAGACCTGCAGGTGACGGGGAGCGGCCACTGCACGTACAGCACAGCCCAGAAGGCCGTCGGGAAAGACAACTTCACTCTGATCCCGGAAGGCGTCAACGGGATCGAGGAGAGGATGACGGTGGTCTGGGACAAGTGTGTGGTAAGTGTGGCCTTGGAGGCTGCAGGTCCTGCCCTGCGCTGGGCCCCGGGGGGGGGGGGTCCTGCGCCTTCCTGGCCCCTCTTCCCTCTTCCTCTGCCGTGGTCATTCAGACTTGAGATGGATTCGAAAGGTGTGGCTCTCGCTCAGACACCGCTTCTTCGTGTATTTATTACGTGTGAAACCATGGCGATGAGGCAGAGAGAGAATGGTGTTGTTTTTTTTTGGTCAAAAGACTTTTTATTTTCCATAATATCACATTTTACACCTTTTTGTCAGTTGGTTAAATATTCCCTTTTCCCTCCCTCCCCCAAAAGGCTTCCCGCAATGCACTTCCCTCATGTCCCACATAGATAAACTCAGGATAACATCAAGTACTTAATATTGTTCTAAACATAGCAAATTTTGTCTCACGTCCCAGTTCTTTTCTAAATATATCTTAAAGTCATTCCATTCTTCGAAAAATTCTTGGTCCTCTTTATTGTTCAACTTTTTGGTTATTTTGTCCATCTCGTCTTTTTTGTTACATTCAGTTCTTCCATTTTTAAACCTAAGAGCAGAATTTCAGGTGTTTTCTTAAAAGAACATTTTAGAATCTTTTGCATTTCACTGTGGACCTTTGTCCAAAAGTCCTTAGCTTTGTCGCATGTCCACCACATGTGATAAAATGAGCCTTCATGTTTTTTACATTTCCAACATTAGTTAGACATATTCTGGTTCATATTTGCTATTTTCTTAGGTGTCATATACCATCTATACATCATTTTGTAACAATTTTCTTTTACATTAGTACATACAGATAGCTTCATAGAATTTTTCCACAAATATTCCCATGTTTCTATGGTTACTTCCTTATTCATATTAACAGCCCATTTTATCATTTGCTCTTTTACAGATTCATCCTCCGTAAACCATTTCAACAGTATTTTATACATATTAGAAACCATTTTCCTCCCCCCACTTTCCCAAACAGTTTCTATTTCGTTTCTATCTTCTCTAAAACCATAGTTCTTCTTATCCATTTTAAAAACATCATAAATCTGCATATATTTCAACCATTCATAAAAATATTGAATTTCATCCTGCCCTTTCATTGTCCATTCTGTTCCTTGCTTCGTAATTAAGTCAGAGAGAGAATGGTTTGATTGGTTTGCCAGTGGATATCCAGGGAGATTCATGGCTCATTTGGGAATTTGGAGCCGTGACTCTGGGACCCAGGTCCAAAGAGGTCCCAGTAAACGGCCTGGGAACAGGCAGCCCTGTAGCAGTGTTAAAGCTGCAGACTTGATTGGCAAGCTGGGTGGGGGACCCTTGGGAGTGTATCCCCTCTCCCCACGCCCCTCAAGCCACTTCAGGCTTCCCGGGGGAAGAGTGTCGCTATGAGCCGGAAACCGCAGGGGCAGGGCACGTGGATTCTGTGCTTGTGCCTCTGTGTTCTCAGCTGAGGCCTGCCGCTGCAGGCTTGAGAGACACTTGACAGGCAGCGCATTTTCCTTCCCTGGTGCTGCGGTCAAGCCACTCTGGAGAGATTGCCTGCAGTGTAATTCGATTCAGGAAGGTTCTGAGTACAGATCCAGGTGGGGGAGCCGCGTCAGTCTGAAGCAGCAGAACAGAGGTTGAGTCCAGACTGGGCACCTTGAAGGCCAACAGAGTTTTGTTCTGGGTATAAACTTTCATGTGCACACTTACGAAAGCTTACGCCCAGAATAAAACTTTGTTGGTCTTTATCGTCTGGACTCAACCTTTGTTCTGGATCTAAATTAGCATCCTAAATGCATGTCTAGATTATCTAGCAGAAGTTAGGGGATGCGGGGGTGTGGGGGGGAGCTAGTGTTGGGAAAGAAGAACCAAGGAAACCAAATGTGAATGTACAGAATCTAATGAACAAAAGCAATCCCCCCCCCTCTTTGTGGAATTTCTAAGACTTCGTTGGCCACAAGCTTCTCAGATACACCCCCAGGGATGTTAAGAGCTGCTTGTGTCTTGGAAAACCAGGCAGTCTTCTGACCATGTGATGTAGGTGCGACCAATCATGGGAAGGGGGTGTGGATCTGGCCTCTGTCATATGACTGGTCCAATCCAGCTCTCCTGAGAGCTCACCACAAGTTCCCAGGCAAAAATCTCTCCCCCCCCACCATTCCCTGATTTGCATACAGCCCAGGACGACCAGGGCCCCCAGAATTTTGTCCCACTAATATTCCACGGCCGGGTCCCGTTGATCCTATGAACAGGGTTGCCAACCTCCTGGTCATGGCTTGAGATCTCCTGGGATTAAAAAAAAGTTTGCCTGGAGAAATGGCCCCTTTGGAAGCTGGCCTCTGTGACCTCACTGAAGTCCCTCCCCAGGCTCCACCCCCCAAATCTCCAGGCATTTCCCAACCCAGACCTGGCAACCGTACCCATGAGTTGGTGGTTCCTGTACGACTGGAGGAACAGTTTAAAGGGAACATTTCTCCCTATGACAGCTGTGTCTAGATAGGAACAGGCTGAACTTCCAAAGTGCTCGTTGGCACATCCCTTAGAAGTTTTGTTCCCAGCATTCCAGCCTGGCGAAGAGGCCATCTGTGCAGGCTGGGCCTAAGTGCAGGGGTGCTGTAGGAGCAAGCCGCAGCTAACATATTCTTCCCACTGCTTGCTGGGCCCTTCGCAAAGAACAACTTGTCAGGCTCTGCTTATGCACGAAGGAAGTGAATGATTTCGTGCTGAGCGTTATGCACGGAAGGTTACTGGAGGGGGGAGCATGATGTGTAGGCCTGCTGCCTCGCCCTGCCGCTGGCGGGACCCACGTGCATGTCTGGGAGCGTGCCCCAGCACCGAGAACTGGTCATGCCAAGGACAGGCCCACGCCAGAGCCAGGAGGTGCTCTGCAGGCTTCAACAGGCTGGAGTGGTTCCGTGCCCCTCTCCCCAGGCCCCCTGCCCCCATGAGCTCTGCCGCTCACTGCGTCCTCCTTCCCCAATCCTGTCCTCGGGCCATTGCGTGTCCTCTCTCCCACCCTCCATTTCCCACCCATCAGCACCACCAGGGTTGTTCAGGAGGGAATTTGTATAAAGGGAACAGGACTGTGGGCTCTCCCAGGACTGTGGACAGGATGGATTTATCTGTTTGCTGTATTTAGGCCCCGGTCACATGGGAGGATTTGCCCCGCGAAGCAGACGAGTTGAGGGCACATCAAACGGGCGCGATCAGATGCCAACATCTGGCAAGCGTCGCGCACCCACCCCCAACCCGTCCCTTCCGGCCGAAAACACAGATCAAAAAGGTACTAGGGAAAATGTAGTACCTACTGGAAGATCTGCAGCAAGGCCGGGCGTGGGATCGCGGATGCGCCAGCAGCCCGTGTTATTCGAGGGACTGCCGGACTGCACATGCGCACGAATACTCCAGCAGCCTCGGCTCCCCCGTCTTTGCCTCGCTTCCCCCGTCCATGTGATCGCGCCGGACAGAATATGTGCGGTGGCTCGGGGGAAGCGTCTGATCCCGATGCTGCACTTTCCTTTGGTGCGGCTCTAAGAAGCCACACTTCCGACACGGCTTTTCCCGCCGGTGTGACCGGGAGCATAGTATTTCCCATTCACAACATTGTTTTCTGCATGGTGTAACATGTCCTGTCTAATAATTCATGGTTTGGTTCAGATTCCTGTAATCCTGGTCTTATTGCATTGCTTACTGGATGCCCCATCCTACTTCCGACATTGATGTGTGTGTGTGTGTGTGTGTGTGTGTTGTGTTGTGTGAAGTGCAGTGAAGTTGCATCCGAATCATGGCAATCCTATGAATTAACGACCTCCAATCCTGTCATTAATGGCCCCGCTCAGGTCTTGCTTCCTTGGCTGAGTCCATCCATCCCTTGTGGGGTCTTCCTCTCTTGCCTGCTGCCTTCACCTTTTCCGAGCATGATTGTCTTTCCCTGTGACTCCTGTCTTCTCATTCTGTGACCAAAGTACGATAGCCTCCGTTTAGTTATTTTAGCTTCTAGGGCAGTGGTGGCGAACCTATGGCATGGGGGCCAGAGGTGGCACTCAGAGCCCTCTCTGTGGGCACGCGTGCCATCGCCCCAGCCAGGCCCAGACCATCATTAAAGTGTCGAATTCGCTGCCAAATAATTTTAAGTAAATGAAAGCATTTGGGATTGCTTTCCTTACTTTGTTTGGATCATCTTAAGTTAATGCATGAGTTGTTTTTTCTAAAGTAAAACCTCAGCATTCAGGTTAAATTGCCGTGTTGGCACTTTGCGATAAATAAGTGGGTTTTGGGTCGCAGTTTGGGCACTCGGTCTCTAAAAGGTTCGCCATCACTGTTCTAGGGGGAGCTCAGCCTCGATTGGATCTAGAACACAGTGATTTGTTTTTCTGGCAATCCATGATATCCGTAAAACTCTCCCCCCAGTGAATCAACTTTCTTCCCGTAAACTTTCTTCATTGTCTGACTTCCACACCCAGACGTAGTTATGGGGAATACCGTGGCATGAATTATCTTGATCTTGGTTGCCAGCAACACATCCTACCTTTGGGAATCTTTTCTAGCTTCTTAATTTCCCCAGTCTTAGACTCTTCCTGATTTTTTGGGGTGCAGTCTCCCTTTTGGTTGGTGACTGAGCCAAGGAATAGAAAATCTTGAACAGTTTCAGTTTCTGAAATTCCCCTGTAGTCATCACTTTTGTCTTTTCTTGATGTTCATCTGTAATTCTGCTTTGGCACTTTTTGCTTTAACCTTCATCAGGAGTTGTTTCAAATCTTTTGCCAGAAATGAGGTGTCATCTGTATATCTCAATCTGTTAATGTTCCTTCCAACAATTTTCATTCCACCTTCATCTAAATCTAACCCATCTTCCTTATGATATATTCTGCATACAGATCGAAGAGACGGGAATAAAACGCATCCTCATGGGACACCTTTGTCAATTGGAAACCATAGTGGTTCTCCATATTCTGTCCTAACAGTAGCCTCTTGTCCAGAGTATATCTTATGCATCAAAACAGTCAGATGTTGTGGCACACCCATTTCTTTTAAAACCAACCATAGCTTTTCATGATCTACACAGTCAAATGTTTTGCTGTAATCTATGATGGATCTGACACAACAAGTCTGAGCCCAGCCAAGAGGGTAGGTAATTCATCTCCGGCGTCTCCCGTGGAGGATCTCTGAATGCTTGGAGAACAGATGATTCGTATGGCCCAGTCTCTCGAGATAGAAGTTATTACCTCAGAGCACAAACCCAAAGATAAGATTCTGAGTCGCTTCTATTCAGAGTCTCCCGGGATTATTGCTTTCTCGGTGTTGGAGGGCCTCTTGAGGATCTCACGCAAGAACCGTGGCAAAAACCTGCATCTCTCCAGCCTACCTCCAGAAGGGTAGAACATTTTTATAAGATCAAGAAGGAGCCATTTAACTATTGGACAACTCATCCCCCTTGGTTACAGAGGCGATGCAGCCAAAGGGCCATCAGGCCTACCACTCCACTTCCGCAGATAGGGAAGGGAGAAGACTGGAGGTCCTGGGTCAAATAATGTTATTTCTCAGCAGCATTAGGTTTCAAACTATGAAACCATGATGGCTGGTTATCAGCTCTTCTATGGGAGAGGATTCTTCCATTCCTGGAACTCCTGCCGGAAGACAAGAGTCCCCTTGCTAAAGTTCTGCCATTAAACTGTCACAGCAGCTTATTAATGTGGGGTGGCCTTCTGTGGATTTGGCTGCACGGGCCATGGCAAGCTCTGTCGTACTCAGATGCCACACCTGGTCAAGATCAATGGCCTTGCCTATGGAGACCAGGCTTAAAGTTGAGGAGTTACCTTCCAAAGGTCCCACTCTCTTCTCTTCCAAGATGGATGAGATCCTTTCCCTTTTAAAGAAGAGCAAGCAGACAGCCAAGTCCTTAGGAGTCTCACAATTGTCCACATCCCAATTTAAGCAGAGGTCCTTTGTGAGACTGCCCTGGCATCTGTATCAAAGGGACCACCCTTTTCCTGGCCCCTCAGGGTCTCAGTATCCTACCCCTAAGCCATTTACCCCACAACAGGGTGGCCAGAGGCGTAAGGGTGCCAGTCAACCTCGGTCGGATCAGCAGCCGCCCTCTTCCAGAGAGGTGACCTCATCCCAGAAGTCATCCTTCTGCCTAGGATCGTTGCCAGCCCCTGTTAAGTTCGGGGACAGGCCAGCTCAGCTCGCTTACAGCCTGGGAGGCTGTTCCCTCCCATGAGTGGGTTTCGTCCATCATTAGATTTGGTTACAGATTGGAATGCAAGCGTATTCCCCCCGTGCACTTTACCTTTAAGGGGATCCAACCGAGCAGCTTTGGCCTCCTCATTGGACAAGGGCGAAATCAAGGAGGTTTCGGTGTCTCCCAGGCATCGGAGGGTTTCTTCTCTTGTATGTTCCTAGTAGATAAGAAAGATGGGGATCGCTTCTCGGCCTTTTGGCTGGGAAAGCATTATCTACCTAAGTCATCTGTTCTTATCAGTTTAAAATCTGATACGTCCTCTATCTGAGGACTATATTTTAAATGGATTTTTGGAGCTGGGAGATGGAATAGGGGCTTGCTCCGTCCACTAAATTATTATTAAAAAAAGAAGAAAAAAAGAAAAGAAAGATGGGGGAGTTAGACCCATTTTAGACCTCAGAAAATGAAACGTTTTCCTTCATTTTTCTACGTTCTGTATGGTATCCATTCCTTCGATTTTCAAGTATTAAAATGTAATTGTTGATTCATTGTTATTGTTTTGAAGAATGCCTGTTTTCATATTTCAATCCGTCCTCAACATTGCAAGTTCTTCGTTTTTCATGTGGGGAGCAAGATTTTCAGTACACTGCCCTACCCTTTGGTCTAGCCACTGCACCCAGGGTGTTCTCTAAGTGTTTAGGCCTGGTTCTTGCTTACCTCTATATGTGGGGTTGCCATATATTCCCTTGCTTAGATGATTGTTAGTGGTGGTGGATTCCAAGGACCCGTTGTTGAGTCATTGCACTCTTGTCCTGGAGACCCATCAAGGACTAGGACTCCTGGTAAAGGTGGATAAATCATTATTAGTTCCATCTCAGAGGGTACAATTTATCAGAGTTATGCTACATTTCCTGATGGGTTACTTGATTAGAAGAGGAGAAGCTGCTGTACATTAACATTTTAGAATTGCGAGCAGCTCGTTATGCCCTTAGTCGTTTCTCAGATATCCTTTGGAACCGATCCATTCTTGTCCAGATAGACAATACAGTTACAGGGTCCAGGGTCCAGAGGTCTACGTCAGGAAGCTCAGTGCTTTCATTCAAGCTATCCACATCCTTGGGAGTTTAAACATGGAAGCCGACAGATTGAGCAGGGCTGGCACACTCTCCCATGGGTGGCCCATAAAGGCACCTTACCTGGAACTGCTTCCTACCCTCTGGGGGGTTCTGGATGTCAGCCTTTTTGTGATGCAAGAAAACAAGAAGGCTCTAAGGCTCTGTCCCCAAGCAGAGGTAGGAATAGGTTCCGCAAGGGATGCATTTCAGCCGCGCTGGCAGCGAGCCCTGGCTTACACATTCCCTCCATTCCCACTCCTTATGGTAATAGAGACAGCCAGGAGGGAGAGATTGAACATGATCCTGGTAGCACCCTTTTGGTGTCATCAAATATGGTTTCCAGTCCTTATGGAGATCTCCCGGGGCCAGTTCCTTCCTCTGCCAAATCGACCAGATTTAAACGGCATCAGCTGGGTGCTTCATCACGATCTGAATCGTCTTAACCTGACAGCTTGGCGGCTTCAGACAGAGACCTAATTTTTTCTAAAAAGGTTAATGACATTCTCCTACGGTCATGCAAGCCTAAGACTAGGAAATCCTGTATGTATAAGTGGAGGCGGTTTCCCCTCTGGTGCAGTGGGAAGGGTGTGTCACCCGGTGGTGCCCCGTTGCAGGCCATATTTAATTATTTATTGCACCTGAAAACTTAAGGGCCTGGCTTTTTCTTCTTTGAAGGTTCACCTGGCTGCTATCTCTTGCTATCACAGAGGAATTGAGGGAGGACTGGTTTTCACCCATCATTTGTCTAAGAGGTTTTTTAAGGGATTAGGTAATCTCTGCCCACCCCAGGATCCTTCAGTGCCCCAATGGTCTCTATCTGTGATGTTAGCACAGTCAATGCTCACACCTTCTGAACCCCTGGCTACCTGTTCTGTGGCAGAACTTTCTACGAAGGTGTGCTTCTTCATAGCTGTTATCTCGGCCAGGAGGGTGAGTGAGCTAGGAGCTCTTCAGACAGATCCTGGTTTTTTTGGTTATTTTTGCCAGGAAGTCATGGCAATCACTGCTGACTCCTACTGGGGACAGAGGACATTCAGAGAAGTGGCTCGATAGCCTGCCTCTGCCTCCCGACCCTGGTATTCTCCACCACCACCACGTTACAGTCTGCATCCAGCTGACTCTCTCTGTTCAATCGGCCTTGACTTTCAGTGAGAAAGGTGGAATATAAATAATGTAAATACATTTTTAAAAACGTGTCAGCACACCTTCATTGTAAGAATTGTTACTTACGGAAAATGGGTTTCAGTCCACAGGTAAAATGGATGAAAACCAGTTTGTCGCAGTCACCAGCACCAGTGCGGCCAAAATCTTTAACCTGTATCCACGAAAGGGTAGGATTGCCGTGGGCTCTGATGCGGATATCGTGATCTGGGATCCAGAGAAGGGGAAGACGATCACGGCCAAAAGCCACAAGTCG
>NW_015175418.1:59145-74393 GCF_001447785.1 Gekko japonicus
AGCCTGCCGTGTGGCCTCCCACGTGCCTCTCTGTGCTGATGTTCAAACACGGCTCCTGGCCGGTCAGGTCTGGGGTGCCCGTGCTGCCTCTCCCCTCCCCAAGGGCATCCCGGTGCTCTTTAGACATTGGGTGGCATTAGGAAGGGGTGGTGATGAACACGGCCTCAGCCCCAATAGTCTTCAGGAGCAGGATCCAGTCATCCCGGAAAAGCCGAAACACAAACTACATTCCCGTTGGAAGATCACTCTTGTTTTTCTTACTACAGTGAATAAAAAGGAAAGCCGGTCTCTGTCCTCCAGGGGTCATTTCGTAGAAAAAGAGGTGCAGGAGCTCATTAGCACAACTCATTAGCATAACTTATTTGCATAGACCACACCCCCTGACATCACCGGAAGTGTGTCAGAAGGCAACACCCACCGCTCAGGCTCCACTAGACGGTTTTGCATTGCTAGCTATTGGGGGGGGGGCAGATCTGTCCTCGCAGAGGAGGGAGAGCTTGTACCTGAATAAAACGTGGTCTTAAAGGTGCCACTGGACTGTTTTGGACTGGGGGCCGGGGGTGGGGCTCTGCAGCTTACCTGGCTGCTTCTTGCTCTGACTGAGGGCTGCTGGGAGCAGGGGGTGGGGCTTCTTGCATGTGCCCGCCCCCTGGGCTCTTTACTGCCGGAGCACCACTCCTGTGCACTCCTGCAGGAAATGACCCCTGCTGTCCTCTCTTCCATGATCTGAAGCAACAGAACAGAGTTTGAGTCCAGGGGCACCTTTAAAACCAAGACAGTTTAATCCTGGGGATGAGCTTCCCTGTGTGCACACTTAGTTGGTCTTCAAGTTGCCTAGTCTGGACTCTAGACTTCGTTCCGCCCTCTTTTGTGCTCCTGATTGTTTTGACTCTTAAGTCTTCAGGGCCAAAATAAGCTTGGGATCTGTGTGTGCACGAGGCAGCTCTGAGGGGCTCATTGTGGGCCAGGGGCTCTGGAGCAGCCGCTGGGGGGAGGGGGGCCGTTTGTCATGCCTGCCCTTTCCCCTCCCGGGGCATAAAGCAGCATCGGGGAGAAGAGCTGCCTCCCCCTCCCCTTTCCAGCCTCGATCCTGATTGGCCCCTTTGTGACCACTTTGTGGCCACCTCGTGGATCCCCAGAGCCGTGGGCAGCCATGGGGTCTTTATGGCAGCCCTGAGTAGCCGTGGCCCAAGAGGGGCTTGCCAGCTCTGGCCTGTAGATCGTGGGGGGGGGGAGTCCCCAGCACCTGTCTCACCCCGTGGAGGCTGCCCCAGGTGATTGGACTCTGCAGTGTGGAGATCAGTCGTGGCTCTTGGAGTATTGCAGGCCCCACCTGGAGGTTGGCATCCCTGCTAAGCCAGGGGACAGCCTGACTCTTTCTCGAATGACAGACTCTAGTGCTATGTTGCAAACTGTCTTTGAAACGGCAAAGTATCTTGTTCTGCACAGCGGAGAGGCAAGGGGGGGGGTAAGTGGAGTTCAAGAAAGGCCACGTCTTCACCCCTTCTGGCCGACGGGGCAGGTTTTGTGCTCGCCAGGTTCAGGCTGGTGTCCTTCCTGTGCAGGGTAGTGGATCTGAGTGGTTGGCAAAAGCAACCTGAAGAGGACGTGCCCAGGATTATCTTTAGCTTCTTACCTAGAGTAGCAATGAAAAAAAAACCACACAAAACTTTAGCCCAAGGGCCCATAAAGTTTGGATTAACACCTGTTCATACAGTTATTATACATATTATAAATTATAAATTAAACTATCGGGAAGGAATTCACTCCCTCCCCATTTTGGTTAACATTTCCATAAATGAATGAGAGACAAAACTGCATCTTTCTTCATTTTAGGCTGTCGAGTATAACATCTTTGAAGGCATGGAATGCCACGGAGCGCCCCTCATCGTGATCAGCCAAGGGAAGATTGTGTTTGAAGATGGAAACCTCCATGTAAATAAAGGAATGGGCCGTTTCATTCCCCGGAAGCCTTTCCCTGAGTACCTTTATCAGCGCATCAAAATTCGGAGTAAGGTAGGCTTGTGGCTGGTGCTGTGTTGGTTTCCTTACTCTCCTTGCTGTCCTTTGCTATCGTGTCCAGACTTTGGGACCCACGGTGAGGTGGGAAGCCTTTGGGTGAGAGAGGAGCCCGCGTGTCCCTCGCGCCTTCTACCCAGCCTTTGGGTGGCATCCCCTGCCTACTTACTCACCATCCATCTTGAGACACGAATTTCGCCTTTGCTGTCGGTCTGTCGAGTTGCTGGTTCACAGGAGGCAAAGCTGATTGTTGCTGGATGGGCAGGCCTGCAGCATTTGACTGTGGAGTTCAGGACAGCAGAGACTCTCTCAGCCAATGGCCCGGGGTGTGGCCTGGATGTTGCCAAAAACCATCTTGGGACAAACAAAGAAGTAAATGGAAGTGTTGCTGCTCCCCCTGGTGGCCATACTCAGGCATTGCCAGCTTCCGCCAGTTCTTCAGAACCCACCTTTAACGGAGGGATTTCCCGAGGGGCTGATCACCTGCCCTGGGGTTCTTGCTGTAGGAGCACACGGATATCATTATGCCACCAACCCAGAAGTGCCTTGCAATGCCTGATGGGGAGTGGGCTCTTCCCTGGCCCCCTCCGCCCTCCCTTCCAGGCTGAAGATGATCATACAGTGATATTACAAATTTAGAGTCCAGTGGCACCTTTAAGACCAACAAAGGTTTATTTGAGGTATGAGCTTTTGTGTGCACGCTCGCTTTATCAAATACATTAGAGTGGCAGTCAAGGTTCAGACTTCTAGCCAGGGAGTGAACAGTGGCGTCAACATAGACAGCCTCTGCATACGAGCTGGAAGTAGCCGTGGGAGTGTGTGACTCATTCACATCCAAGGTCACCTGCAGAGTGCATCTGTATTTGTGTATCTTTGTGTGTGATATTGCAGGTAACAGGACTACAAGGAGTATCCAGAGGAATGTATGATGGGCCAGTCTACGAAGTCCCAGCGACTCCAAAATATGCAACCCCTGCACCTTCTACTAAATCGTCTCCTGCCAAAAACCAGCCTCCGCCAATCAGGAACCTCCACCAGTCTAATTTTAGTTTATCAGGTGAATCAATGCAGCCGCTTGCGAGGAGCAAAAAATCTGTTTGGATCCATGTTTTGTTGGCAGAGGACGGGGGGCTTCCAAGCCGTCCCATAGCTGGCTCTGGCCCAGTAGATGGCTGCACTGCTGACTTGGGGGTTTCTAGACGTGCGGACGGTTTAGTGGGGTGGGTGAGTGTTGGATGTGCAAACCCAGCATTAAGCGGTGTGATTTCCAGGCGAGGGGGATTTTTTAAATCTTACGGAGGGAACTGCACTTCCAGGAAAAAGGAGCCTGGGCAGCACGTTCTATAATTTCATGGGATTTCATGGTGGCATGGCATATAGCCCGATCTCGTCTCATCTCGGAAGCTAAGCAGGGTGGGTACTTGGGAGGGAAACCACCCAGGATGGCTCTGCAGAGGGAGGCCATGGCAACCCACCTCTGCTTCTCACTTGCCTTGAAAGCCCCTTGCTGGGGTCACCAGGAGTTGGCTGTGACTTGACAGCACTTTACACACACACACACACACACACACACACAAGTCACAGCCGACTTCTGGTGACCCCGGTGTGGTTTTCAAGGCAAGAGACGTTTAGAGGTGGGCTACCGTTGCCTGCCTCCGGGTCGTGCCCATAGCATTCCTTGGAGCTCCCTCATTCAAATACTTTCCAGAGCCGACCCGGCTTAGCTTCTGAGATCTGGCAATCCTGGGCTGTGCAGGGCAGGGCTTCCTTTAATTGCCTGAGAAATGTTCCAGATCCCTCTCACGACACAGGTTTCGCTTGGGAACCATGCAGGTTAAAACACCAGGGCCTAGATACAGGATGTCCCCTCTGGACAGCAGTGGGGACCCTGGTTTGTGCTGCATCGGAACCCGGGCTAAAAGTCGCAGTGGGGAGCCCAGGGGCCCGTCTTCCATGGGGTGCCTGCAAGGTGAGGGCCTGCTGCTCCGGCAGAACTGTGCAGGGGGGCTGCCTTCCCCACATCTGTTTTTTGGGAAACCAGATTCTCTTTCCTAAGAACGGGTTAGGATCTAATTAAAGATCTCCTGTATTTAGCTTTTGTGACTGTTGGTGCCACTAAGTGTTGCATAAATGAAAATGAAAAGATCTGTGGACCATTTCCTCTTTACGTCCCTGTTTGTCTGTTGAGGTCGTCATTGGTAGCCCTCCTGTATTCTTGGCATCAAGGCACGCGGCAACTAGGAGCAGAGCCTGTTCGGTTGTGGCACCCTAAGCTTGGAATGCCAGACCTTATGATTTTCTGCCTAGTGCCGGGTTTGCTGCCTGTCTCTTGCTGGGCAAAGAATTGCTTATTCTCTGTCAGGTCTTGAAGGAACTCACTCCCAACAACACTCTCTTGGCAGTGATTTGTTTATTGAGAGATAAAGCGGTTTCAAGCATAGATGAGTCTGTGTCAGAGCCAGTTCTCCAGTTATACACAATTTAAACAATCCCACCCCGGTGACCAAACCAATCACACCCAGACATCCAGCCCACCAAAATCTACAGTGCATCATCAGCCCTCCCACAAACACCTGAAAATCTGCGTTTACATTATCTAGCAGTGTCTGGTACTCAAGGTCAAGCACGCATACTTCCCACCAAGGGGAGGCCCTGCATGGATGCAGTTACAAGCCAGTGCGACTCTCGGCCAAGCAATTCCACACATGCACTCATACACTCCTCCCCCACCCCCCAATTCCCAGCCAGAGTGAAACAAGGCAGTGAGTTTACAGGTACCGAAGACAGGCAGTTAAGAAACACAGAAACATATGGCAAATGAGGCCTGAATTTGACATTCTCCCAGGCTTACCTCTTCCTTTACCCTTCCCCTCTCTGGAACGCTGAACTGACTAGTTTACCTGCTGTGTCAGTTGATGGGTTTTTTTCACTTTAATGTGGATTTGAGTTATACTGATTTGATTTCTGTTTGCTGAGGACTGCTTGCTGATTTTAATTTGTGGCTGCTTGTCCCTTCATCTCTCCACTGTCCATGTGACTTGTAAATATAATGTGCAATCCTAAAATGCTTCTGTTAATGAATGCTTCTGTTAATGAATCCTAAGCATTGTGTCCAGATCACGGGAGGTTGTATTTCCGCTCTATTCTGCTACGGTCAGGCCTCACCTGTGTCCAGTTTTGGGCACCACATTTTAGGAAGGATGTTGACAAACTCAAGTGTGTCCAGAAGAGGGCAACCAGAATGGTGAGAGGGTTGGAGTCCAAGTCTTATGAGGAAAGGCTGAATGAGTTGGGTCTGTTTAGCCTGGGAAAGAGAAGGCTTAGAGGGGACATGATTGTAGTCTTCGTATTTGAAGGGCTGTCATGTAGAAGATGGAGCAGATCTCTCTTGCTCCGGATTGCAAGACTAGATCTAATGGGTGGAAATTAACAAGGGAGTCGATACTGGCTAAATATCAGGAGAAACTTCCTAACTGTAAGAATGGTTGAGCAGTGGAACAGTCTGCCTTGGGAGGTGGTGGATGCTCCTTCGCTGGACGTTTTCAAGCGGAGGCTGGACGATCATCTTCCGGGTACATTATAGGGCTATCTTCCGGCTATGCTCCTGCAGAGTGCGGGGGGTTGGACTAGACGACCTGCAAGGTCCCTTCCAACTCTGCACATTCTATGATTGTATGAATTCATTGTGTTTTTGTGAAGTCTGGTCATTTTGCTCCTTGTTAGGAACAAGTTTTCCCATTGGGCGGTGGGTGGGATAGGCGTATTCTGGAGAAGTGAAAGGGGCCACTAACCCTCTCCTCCCCTTCGGATTTGCTCTTTTGCAGGGGCTCAAGTAGACGACAACAACCCGCGTCGCACCGGGCATCGCATTGTGGCTCCCCCTGGTGGTCGCTCCAATATTACCAGTCTTGGGTGAGCTCCGGTAGAAAAGCCAGAAGGAAGGCGGGTGGAAATAATCTGATTTCCCTACTATGTCCTTGTTGTTGAACCCACAGTTTTATTCGGTACTATTGGAGAAAAAAAATGGAATGGTCTCCCCCCCCCCCTTGTTTAATTTTTGCATAGAAAGACGTCATCATAGTGTCGTGTGTTTGCTTGGAACTAATTGCATCACCATTGTGCTTCTGTACCATTGTCACCTTAAAGCATGGTGCTTCCATTACTCCCTCCCCTTTAGTGACTCTACTGCTTTTTGCTTTGTCTCGTAAGTACCTGATGGTTCCTTTGCACCTCCCCGCCCCCCCCAAGCCCCTTAGCTGTGCTAGAGTAGATGATGCATGTGACTAAGTTATTGATGCAAGCTGCTGTTTGTGAGTGAGTCTGTTTTAGAACATGTTGCCAACAATGAAGAAGACACAATGCCAAGAGAAGAAATGCCACAGAGGAGGAGGATGGATGGACGTTTTTAAAGTATGCAATAGACTAGGACTAGCAGATTTCTGTTGATATCTATTCCGTTCTTATAGACCCACCCAAGAAGCGTTTTCAGCACAAAGCTTTGCTACACCTGTTGGCCACTGATCCACGTAGTCTCTTTTGAGTCAGTGTCATTGTTTGTTCCTAGGGAGAGCCACAACTCCACACAGCGACACCGTTGCCGTCTTGTTCAGGGGACTTCCACATAATGGGCAACCGTGCTCGCCTTTGCATGACATTTTTTGGTACTTGCAAACAGTACAAGTTGCTGTTGAATTTTTAAAGTTTTTGTACAAAGTTCTTCTCCTTTGTAATCCACGTTCATTTTTACTTATGATAATGTATCAGATCGACTAGGTGTGTTTCATTTTCTGAACGGAAGGCTTGTGAAATAAAAGAAAAAGAAGTGTTTTGCCTCTTTTGGATTCCTGTTCAGTCATTTGCACCTCAAGGGATTTGGCCCAACAAAAACATGCAAAATATTCAGTATTTGTTGTCATCTCTTTGTGTGGATTTGCATGGGACTGACTTCCAAGTGATTTCTGGTCTCTCTTCTGAAAAAGGATTTTGAGTCTTGCTGCTTTAGAGAGAGATTAGAGACATTTGTTGGACTTGGTTTTTCTGATGGAGAATTATTGCCTCTTGCCTGGAGTAATTTCAAACTTGCTCCCTTTGAATTTGCTGAGCATCCAACATGCAAGACAGGCTTCAACGGGACTTAGCGTCATGTCTTGAGGCATTTGCCCTTCCCTAAACTCTGTATACACATTCTTGTTACATCCAGCCCTATTGTCAGGTTCAACAGCATGCAAATCTCCACACACGTTTCCAAGGAATCGTTATGCTTTATTAGACCAACAGTGGAACGCAAGCCCTCCCTCCTCCTCAAGGTTAGTCAGATAACCCAGTCTGGCAGCGCCAGTTCGCACGGTCTCATGAACGCCTCCCTATCACTGTTTACAGCAAGCGAGCAAAGCAAGCGAGCAAGCATGCGCACTCGCGCCACAGTCAGGAAAGGACAAATACAAGTGAAACATGGCAGCTAGCGGACATCCTGCCCCCTCAAAAAAAAAAAACCAACCCCCTCCCGGAGCGGCCGGGAGACCTCCCGGTTTCTCCGGGAAACGGCCGTGGAATCTACGCAAAAGGTCAGGGGCCCGAATATCCTTCCCCTCCACCCATTCTCGATGCTGGAGACCCCAATGCACCCATTCCACCAGATAATACAGTCGTCCACGCTTCATTTTAGAGTCCAGAATGTCTGAGATCTTGTAATGTTCTTCCCCCTCCACCAGGATGGGGGGGGGGCACTGATTAGTTTCTGGACTGGGTTTCAGCAAGCTGAAATGGAAGATTAGATGGATATGCAAGTCCAACTCTACTGTCACTTCATTAATCAACCTTACAACTTTAAAAGGACCAATGTATTTCCACACCAACTTCTGACAGGACTGAGAAAGCCGCAGATTCTTTGTGGACACATATACACAATCACCAGGCTTCAGAACCCAACCCTCCACCCATTTCTTGTCAGCCTAGTGCTTGTAAGCTGCCTTGGCCATGTCCAATGTCTCACATATCCTTGGCCACGAGTCCCTTAATGTTTTACACTAGTCGGATGCCTCACCCCCTTTCCCGGGTGTCGAGATTAGAAAGAGGATCGGGGGGCTGTCATAGCCCAGAGCTGCTTTGAACGGTGACACCCCTGTGGACGAGTGGTAAGCATTATTATAACAAAATTCAGATAAAGTCAGTAAGTCCACCCAATTGTCTTGTTGATAGTTTGTGAAGCACCATAAGTGTTGTTCAAGTGTTTGATTGACACATTCCGACTGTCCATCAGTCTCTGGGTGGTAGCCACTGCTCAGCTCCCGTTCTATCCCCATAGGTTCCATGAGCTCCCCCCAGAATCGCGAAATAAATTGGGCGCCCCATCCATTATTATCTTGGTAGGCAACGTGTGGAGTCTGAAAACATGTTTGAGAAATGCTTTAGCCAACGCTCGCGCTGTCAGCAAACTGGGCTTGCTTGGAGAACAAATCCACAACTACCCAAATTACCGTCATGGATTTGCTAGGAGGTAAGTCCATGATGAAATCCATGGAAATCACCTCCCACGGCCTACTAGGGGTCGGTAATGGTTTCAATAATCCGGGGGGTTTCCCCTTACAGGGTTAACACATGATGCAAGTCTGGCAAGAGTGTACATACAAAGATAAATCCTTGCACATGTGCGGCCACCAGAACTGGCGCTGTAGGAGATGCAGTGATTTTACAAAGCCTGTGTGGCCAGCCGGCTTAGATCCATGTGCCAGGCCCATTACCTCCCCCCGCAAAAGTCTTGGAACAAAAAGCTTTTCTTCTTTATACCAACAACCGTTCCCTCCTTGCACCAAGTCCCCCGCCACCTCCACCTCCTGTCTGTCAACCTCTGAAAAGGCGGTGGCAAACTTGGTTTCCCATCCCCCGGGAGGAGGGGGCAGGGGGAGGGTCTGTTTAGCTTGCCCTTGTGTCGTCACCACTCCGCCCAATTGAAAATAAATTGAAAGTATTATTAAAGTATTATTGAGAAGGCGTGAACATGGAATCTAGGACCTCCTCACGTCGGCTTTCGTGCTGCAGGAGGCGGAACAAGGCATCCGCCAGAGAGTTCGATTTGCCTTGGAAATGGAGAAGAAATCAGCCCACCGAAGTTGTTTGGCGTTTAGGTTTCAGGGAGTTTCGGGGAGTATGGAGGACTTCAAGATTTTTGTGATCCGTCCACACTTCAAATGGCACCCTCGCCCCCTCCAACCAGTGTCTCCATGTGGAGAGTGCTAGCCGGATGGCCCCTGCCTCCTTGTCCCACACTGACCAATTACGTTTGGTGTCAGTGAATTTGCGGGACATGTATGCTAGGGGATGGAGTTTGCCGCCTGCCTCCTCTTGCAGGATCGCACCGCCCATAGCCATATCTGAAGCGTCAGTTTGTACCACAAATTTCTTTGTTTCATCTGGGTGCGCCAACATGAGTTCGGTGGTGAAAAGAGCTTTCAATTTATCAAAAGCCTCTTGGCACTCAGGGGTCCAAAGCAGTTTAGCTCCCGGCTTAGCAGTCTCTGGTCCCTTCCCCGTTGTTTTCAGTAGGTTAGTAAGGGGCAAGCTCACTAGAGCAAAGTTTGGCAGAAAATTTCTATGGAAATTGGCAAACCCTAGGAAGCTTTGAAGTTGCCGGCGAGTTTTAGGGGCCTCCCACCCCAAAACGTCTTGTACCTTTCCCCGGTCCATTTCTATGCCACAGGGTGAGATGTGATAACCCAGAAAGTCAATTTCTGTCTGATGGAACTCACATTTTGACAGTTTGTCAAACAGTTTGTGCTTGTGCAACGTTTTGAGCACCTCCCTCACCAACTGCACATGAGAGGATTTGTCGGGGGAGTACAGCAAAATGTCGTCTAAGTAGACTAGTACCCACTTAAACAGGTGCTTGTGCAACACCTCATTTATTAAATTCATAAAGACTCCAGGAGCCCCCTAGAGACCAGATGGCATCACCAGGTATTCAAACTGGCCTAAAGGGGTATTGAAAGCAGTCTTGAATTCGTCCCCCTCCCGTATGCGCACACGAAAGTAAGCGTCCCGTAAATCAAGCTTGGAAAAGATCTTTCCCTTAGCTACTTCTGCCAAGAGATCTTTGATTAACGGCATGGGGTAAGCATTTGTGGAGGAGACGGCATTCAAACCCCCATCTTTCTTTTTCCGAAAGAGAACGGGGGCTGCAAACGGGGAAGAGGCTGGCCGAATGAAGCCTCTGGCCAGGTTTTTATCAATAAATTTCTGCAACTCCACTTTCTCCCAGGGGCTCATAGCATAGAGCTTCCCCTTGGGCATTTTGTGCCCCGGCAATAACTCAGTCGCACAGTCTGAGTTGTGGTGGTGGGGAAGCTCATCGGCTTCTTCGTCAGAAAATACTTGAGCTAGGTCTCTATACTCCCGAGGGATTTTGGCAAGTTCCTCGGTGGCTAAACACGCCCAAACTTGGTCGCTGTCAGGAGCTACACCCCACTTCAGGTTCCACACAGTTGGCATTTGGGGGAGATGAACTTGACAATCCTGTTGCCCCACAAAATATATGGATCATGCCCATGGAGCCACGGGTTTCCCAACACCAGGGGAAATCTAGCCCCCGGGGACACAATAAAAGTCCGTTCTTCCCAATGATCCCCGGCCCCCATGCGTAAAGGTACAGTCTCAAATCTACAGGGCTCTTTTATCGGAGACCCATCCATTTGGGTGAAAACTAAAGGCTCTGCCAACCGGACCACGCCTGCATCCAGTCCTGATACCAAGGAGGGGTTGATTAAATCTCACCCACACCCCGAGTCTATGAGACCCCGAACCCTAATATGTGTGCCCATAGTGGGGTTCATAATAGTCACTGTCATGAAAAAGAGGGGTGGATAGCTGCTCACCACTTTAGGTGCCTCCACTGCTGGGTCCTGCTGCTCAGCGCCACTTACAGCAGGACCTGGCCTTTTCCTGCCGGTTCCATCTCCTCCTCTCCGCTCGACTCATTCTCCAGCACATCCACCTCGGCTTGCAGGGCGCGGGGGGTTCTGACTTTCACCGTCCCTTTTCTTGTAAGCAAGTCGCTCTGGCGCTTGTCACCTCCCCCCCGATCCTCTTGCCTCCCCCGATGGACAGTTGGCTGCGAAGTGGCCTCACTCCCCACATCTTAGGCAGAGTCCCTGTTTCATCCATTGCTCTCTGACCGATGGCAACTGTGGGGTGGACTTTGCCTTGGGGTGGGATGGTGCCGGTGCCCTTCCAGCTGCTACCGCGTTATCCAACCGCATAGTGCGCAGTCTGCTCTCGGCGCTCTCCGCCTCTTGCATCCAGGCCGCCAAGGTTCTTGGGTCTCGGGTTCCCATGACTAAGTTCCGAATGTCTGAATTCAGCCCTAACCGGTACTGTTGCGCGAACACAGGGTCGCACCAGTCCCGGATTTTGGCCACTTGCCGATGGAACTCAGTTGAGTATTCCTGAACAGACAACTTGCCTTGTTTAAAAGTGCAGAGGAACGCTTCCGCCTTCTCGCCCGCAGTACGGTCCTCGAACCGGGCTCTTAGCACCCACATAAATGCATCAATGCTCCCCAATTCCACAGCCTTCAGGTTGGGGAGGCCCACATACCAGCTATTCGCCAGACCCCACAAGCCGGAAGCAATGAAATCCACTTGTTGCTTCTCATCTGGGAACAGATGAGCCCAGCGCTCAACAAACTTCATCACTCGTATGATAAAAAAGGAGAGGTTCTCCGGGTCACCATCAAAAGTAACGTCAAGTAAGTCCTTTGGCCGTGGCATGGCCGGCGGAGGTAGGCTGCACTGTGTGCAGTGGCGGCGGAGGAGCAGGAGGAGGGGGGAGGAGGCGGCAGCTGAGGGACTGGCTGGCCCAGCCCCGGGCCAGGTCCGGGGGTGAAGTATCAGTGGGGCCCGTGGAACAGCCAGTTGGGTCTGCACCGCATGGGCCACTATCCCCGGAAGATTCTGGAGCAATTGCCCCATGTCCCGCATTATAGTGCGGCAGTCCAGTTCCAGGCTATCCAGCCTCCCATCCACGTCCCTCCCCGGACTTAACAAAGATCTCTATGGGAACGTGATGGGTCTACCTGGGGTCATCCCAAAGCTCCCTGAGCTCGACCGGGGGTCAAAAATAATGTCTCGACTCCGACTCCCCGGCATCGACCAGGTAGTTTGCGTGGAGTCTCCCAAATGCCGGCCCCAGTGCCTTTCTTTGCGGTGGTAGGTCACCCCCTTTCCCAAATGCACAGGGATGAACGATACTGCCGACCGAGGTGTGGCCCCTCCATCTGTTGACACCGTCCCTCCTGGGCCCGCCGTTGTCCGTGGGGCCATCGTCACTGGCACTCCCGTTTCTGAAGTCGTCAGAGTGGGTACTGCCGGTGCTGTCGTGGCTGGGGCCGTGGTGGGCACCGTTGTAGGTACCGTCACTGGCACCGCTATGGTAGTCGGGGTAGGCACCAACGTGGTTGTCGGGGTAGGCAACCCTGTCCCACTGGGGCTGCTCATCTCGTTCAGGAGAGAATCAGTCTGATGGGGTAAAGGAGATTCCTAACAATTCTGTCAGGTTCAACAGCATGCAAATCTCCACACATGTTTCCAAGGAATCGTTATGCTTTATTAGACTACAGGTCTGTTGCAGGTCTGTCTACAGGTATATTGTTAGGAAAGACAGTGGGGCGGATGCATCACTACATATAACATGATGCTGCAAATGGCTAAGCAAATGAAATCCAAGCACGCATGCGGGAATTCTCTCGGCGGGAGGTTACATAATGAACGGTAGACTCTCCGTGCCTCATGAGAGCAGAAATATTCACACCAATGGTGGAACGCAAGCCCTCCCTCCTCCTCAAAGTTAGTCAGATAACCCAGTTTGGCAGCGCCAGTTCCGACGGTCTCATGAGCGCCTCCCTATCACTGTTTACAGGAAGCGAGCAAGCATGCGCACTCGCGTCACAGTCAGGAAAGGACACATACAAGTGAAACATGGCAGCTAGCGGACACCTATGAAAAGTCTTGGAGAATTCAAAAGTTCACACACTGTTCTGTGTCATGTGGTTGATTCTGATAAAAGGTACTATGTGGATTGTATTCTTGTTATTTGGATTTTACTTTTGGACCAAGGTGACCACAAACCACTTCTTTCTTTGTTGTACCTCAAAAAGAAAATTCTACAGGCGAAGGGTAACTCGTTGAAATAGCGTTTAGCTGAAAAACAGGCATACAGAAGGGATCGATATGGCTGCCTGAACTGGCCGTGTTGTTACCCAAAATGGTCTAGTAATTAATTGTTTGATAGGGGAATTTAGCTAAGCAAGAGGGGGTTACCCGGAGTGCTGTCACCTATTTGAGTTGGGAATTAGCTTTATTGGAGGCAGTGTGAGAGAGGGTAACTAGCGAGATCTCCACCTATGTATACCAGGATTTTCCCTTAGAGAACTCTTAAATAAATTAAAGAGGACTATGAAGCTCTTAGTTGGAAGGCAGTTGAAGGCATTGAGGGCACAGGTGGTATTCTCTTCTATCCTTCCAGTCACAGGAAGAGGAGTGTGAAGAGAACAGACCATACTTGAGGTGAATCGTTGGCTGAGACGGTGGTGCCGGCAGGAGTGCTTTGGGTTCTGGGACCACGGGATAAGTTTTCTTAGAGAAGGCCTTCTAGCACATGATGGGCTTCACCTCTGAAGGTCAGGGAAGAAAACGTTCAGAAAGAACCTAGTCAGCTTGATCAGGAGAGCTTGAAACTGAAGCCACAGGGGGAAGGGGACGATCAACATGGGGACTTCAATGAAGAAAACAGTGGGGGCCCACCTGGGTAGGACAAGTCAAATAAAAGTACAAGGCCACAAGTGCCTATATACCAATGCCCATAGTATGGGTAATAAAGAAGGAAGAGCTTGAGATTCTCTTGCAAACAGAGGGCTATGATATAATAGGAATCACTGAGACTTGGTGGGATGATCCTCATGACTGGGATGGATATGAGTTGTTCAAGAAAAACCAGAAGGGTAGAAGAGGAGGCGGAGTGGCGCTGTATGTGAAGAGAGGGCTAGAATGTCAGGAAGTTCTGGAGAATGTGGTTGACAGCCCCGTGGAAGGTATATGGGTGGAAATAAGGGGAGGTAGGACAAAGGGTATTGTTGTTGGAGTCTACTACAGACCACCTGACCAGGGACAGGAAATGGATGCTGTCCTTGAACAGATTGGTAGAGTATCCAGACATCGGAACCTTATAATTATGGGAGACTTCAACTTCCCTGATGTGTGCTGGGAGACAGGCTCAACAAAGCAACAAGAATCACGCAACTTCCTGACCTGTCTGACTGACAACTTCCTTTTTCAAATGGTGGAGGAAGCTACAAGGGGCTTGGCCATACTAGACTTAATATTAACCAACAGGGAAGAATTGGTTGATGGGGTGAAGGTGGTGGGGACCTTAGGGGGAAGTGACCATGTCCTCCTTGAATTCCAGTTGCTATGGGGGGTTAAGGAAGGTCATAGCCAGACTCATAGGTTAGATTTTCATAGGGTGGACTTCAACGAACTTAGAGGCTTGATGGGAGTAATTCCTTGGGGGTGTATGCTGGAAGGGAAAGGAGCGAGTGAAGGGTAGGCTCTTCTCAAACATGAGCTTTTGCGAGCTCAAGCCCTCACTATTCCAGCAAAACGGAAACATGTCGGCACCTGCTCAGACCAGCTGAGCTCTGAGCAGGAGCAGGAGAGAGAGCTGTGAGAGAGGTGAGTGGGTTCCTTTTACTTGCTTTCAGCTGAGAGAATTCAGCTAAGGATATTTTGTGGGAAAACTGTGTTTAGCAGGGTGTGGAAGCACTTAGAGTTCTTGCAGAGTCCTGGCTGATTGAGTGTGGGAGAGGAACGGGCATTGTTTGACTGGGATTGCCTGTAATTGAGAGGAAGTGGAAGGGGCATTGTTTTGCCTGTGATTGAGTGCCTGGGTGAATTTGAATTTGAATAGCTGCTGCCTGACCTCTGCTGGGGGAGGCCTCTATTTAAGGAAACACCTTGCCAGAGGCACGAGCCTCTGGATCTGGCGAGCTAAAGGGCTCTTTGCCTGTGGCTCTTAGCCTAGGGACTCTTAGACTAGGGGCTCTGTAAGAAGCCCAAAAAGAGCCAGAAAGACAAGGCCCTAGGCTCTTTGTCTTTCCCGTAAAATAATTTGACTTTGATAACAAAAACCACATAAATACCAAGGGTTTAAAAGGGGGGTTATATTTATTTATTTTAAAAGAA
>NW_015175418.1:77621-127967 GCF_001447785.1 Gekko japonicus
ACTTTTCTCCCTTTCTCACAATACAAGAACTCGAGGGCACTCCATGAAACTGCAGAGCGGTCGGGTTAGAACGGATAAAAGGAAGTACTTCTTCACCCAAAGAGTGATTAACACATGGAATTCACTGCCACAGGAAGTGGTGGGTGCTACAAGCATGGACGGCTTCAAAAGGGAATTAGATAAGCATATGGAGCAGAGGTCCATCAGTGGCTATTAGCCACAAGGTATAGCTAGGGGCTCTGGGGCAAGTGATGCTCTGTCTTGGTGCTTGGGGGGGGGTCAACAGGGGGAGGGCTTCTAATGTCCTGGCCCCACTGCTGGACCTCCTGATGGCACTGGTATTTCTGGCCACTGTGTGACACAGAGTGTTGGACTGGATGGGCCTTTGGCCTGATCCAACATTGGCGTCTCTTATGTTCTTATGGTGAGGGCTCCAAGAAACCGATGTGGATGAACCGAGAACTTCAGAATAAGCTAAGGGAGAAAAAGGAAATGTTCAGGAAATGGAGGGAAGGTCAGACCTCTAAAGAGGAGTACATGAGAGTTACTAGGTACTGCAGATCAGCCATCAGAGAAACCAAAGCTCAGAGATTGGATTTATACCCCACCCTTCACTACCCAAGGGAGTCTCAAGAGCGATTTACAAACTCCTTTCCTTTCCCCTCCCCAGAACAGACACCCTGTGAGGTAGGTGGGGCTGAGAGAGCTCTGACAGAAACTGCTCTTTTTCAAGGACAGCTATTATCAGAACTATGCCTTGCCCAAGGTCATCCAGCAGGTGCAAGTGGAGGAGTGGGGAATCAAACCTGGTTCTCCCAGATTAGAGTCCACGTGCTTAACCACTACCCCAAACTGGCTCTCGTGCTTAACCACTACACCAAAGAAGACTGAACTTTACACCTACAACGGTTTTGCAAGGGAGATTTTTGAATAGGCCCTACCACTGACAGAATTTGCCCTTGTGGCCTTAAGATACATCCTTTCACACCCTGCTGGAATGCAGACTTTTTGAGATTATGAGGGATTACTATATTAAGCCTTTATTCGATCAATCGTCCCCCTATACTCCGGAAACCTCCCTAACCCCTGTACTCGGTGTTGAGGATCCGAAGATCCCTCTAGCTATCGCAAAATTTGTCTCAGTCCTTTTAGCTCTTGTATCAAAAAGAAAGAAAGAAAGAAGTGTTTTCTGCTGCTTAAGATGTGTGAACCAATGAACTTATAAGGGGAAGGAAAGGAAAAGAAGAGGTTTTATTTACCTGTCTTGAAGTTTCAGATCTGTGGAGGAGTGAGAAGCAACCTGCACTTCAAGGAGTCTACACGTGAGTAGGAGTGTTCAGTATAGCAGAGCAGTGATAGATGGAAGAGCAAGCAGGCAACCAAGCCAAGCCAAGCCAGCCAGCAAGCCAGCCAAAAGAAGTGAGCGAGCAAGCACCGCTAAAGATGTGAGCTTGCACTTATAGGGGGGGGGGAAAGATGTCTAAGAACAAAATGACTTGGCATGCCCCCAGTGACTGATACAAGTGTTTCAAAGTGTTCCTGAGAACCAGGGGTCATTTCATAGAAAAAGAGGTGCAGGAGCTCATTAGCATAACTTATTTGCATATGCCACACCCCCTGACATCACCAGACGTGTGTCAGAAGGCAACACCCACCGCTCAGGCTCCACCCCAAAAATCTCCCAGTATTTCCCAACTCAGAGCTGGCGAGCCTACCTGGAGAAAAACTGCTTCCAAAGCACAAAGAAAATAGTCAAGATGTTAATTGGTTTCAATATTTATCAGAAAATCATCAGCTCTACAATTAATGATGAGACAGGAGTAACAGCAATCTTCTTCCCACTTCAAACTCATATCCTACAAGTGAGTACAAGTCCCAGAGCACTGAGCCTATTCCCAGGGGCTGCCATTCCACTTTGCAACCTGTCATTCCAGTCCCAGAGCACTAAACCTATTCCCAGGGACTGTCCTGTCATTCCACTCTGTGACCTGTCATTCTAGTCCCTCAGCACAGATTCTGTTGCTAGGTATCATCATTCCACTCCGGGGACTGTCATTCCAGTAGCCAGAGCACAGATTCTATTCCTAGGGACTGTCTTTCCACTCTGGGGGCTGTCATTCCGGTCCCAGAGTAGCGTATCTAGGCCCAAAGACTTTAATGGAAAAACCATCCCACATTTTCTTTGCAACTTTTTTTGTGCTGCAATGTATTTCAGTGGAGCCCATGCTAGTCAACAAGCCTCTCCCATTGTTTCCAGTGGGCAATCCTGTCATTTCTTTTATAAATCCCAGTTAGTTGTCTCCTTGAAACTGTACCACACCATTTTAAGTAACAGCAAAATGAAGGGCATGAACATGTACAGAGTGCACATTTCTTGCCAATGTTCTTTCTGGGCTGCACACAGGGCAACAGGAAATTTTAAAGTGTCTCTGCTACTGGACTCTTACTTTTTCTACTGCTAATACAAACCACAACATTCAAAAACCAGTGGGGGACATTTTAACCTTCCAGGACATTCAGTTGCTGACCTAAGAGTAGCAGTTCTCTAACAAAGGAATTTCAAAGGGAGATTAGAAAGAGAGACTGCTGAATTGCAACTGATAATAAAGCTCAAGACAATGCAAACTCCTGGACTGAATTGAGACCTAGGTTGTTTCTCTCATTAACAATGCCTGCTATTGTCATTCACATCTGAAATCACTTCACTCTCCAAGATATAAGGACAGATGGACTCACATTCCAGCTGTATATGAAGAAATGCAAAAGGGAATCCATCTCTCTCTCTGTGGCATGCTCTCTTTAGCACCCCCCCCGAAGAAGTCTGTAGGCAAAAACAACTGGGAAGAAAACATTGCTGGCACTGACTCTCACCCCCCCTCACTTGCTCTCTTTTGCTTCCCTCCCTCCCCGAAGAAATCTGCAAGCAGACAAAACCTTACCTGGATGAAGAAATTTCTAGTCTTCTTTAAAAGAGCTACTGGCTCCATTTCCCCCCTCTCTCTGGCTGTTTCCCTCCCCCTCCCTCCCCAGAGGAGGAGGGGAGGAGCCCTCCGCCATACAAAGGAAGGCTTGCATTCTCTCCTTTCCCAAGCAGGAAATAGGAGACGCTGGAGAGAGGAAGCTGCAACGCCAGAGGAGGAATTCAGAGCCCAGGGAGGAGCAAAGGGAAGGGAGAGCATGTGTGTGTGTTTGCTTGCAAGAGAGGAGGGGAAACGTTGCTACTCCTGGAATGCCTTTCCTGCTCGTTCCTGCTTGAAATGACCCCTTCTGAGAACCATTGTTGTTCCTTTTAGGTGGGAGAGACTTATTTATTTATTTATTTATTTATTTAATACATTAGATTTACTAGGCCGCCCTTCCCTACAAGTAGGGCTCAAAGTGGCTTACAACAGGATAGTATACAATAAATAATTTACTGTGGCTATGTTGGGGCGAGAGAGGTAGGGAGCCAGTTGCCTAACCTGGCACAGCTGGAAAAATGCCAGCTTGGCAACCTTTGCATCCTGGGCCTCCATAGACAAGGAGGGATTCAGCATCATGCCCAGGCTCTTGATGGTCTGTGCCAGTGATAGAGGCACACCCTCAAGAGCTGGGAGTTGGCAACCCAACCATGGCTCCCCCCAACCCAGCCACAGAACCTCCGTGTCAGGTTCCCCCTTGGCCTTAGGGATGGCGCCCCCGGTGGCCGTAGTGGGGTACCGTCAGTCCCACAGCCCGAAGGGGTTGAGGGCTGGACGGAAGGAGGCAGCGTCGGCAGAAAGCGGGGGAGAGGTGGCCTCAGACTGGCAGGGGGCGGGGTTAGGAGCACCCCTCAGCGCCCCTCTGCCTGCCCGCCGTGACCGTGCCCTTCTTTCTGGGTTCTCTCTCGGCCTCCGAACGATGTCTCTCTGTTCCTTCTCGTCTCGGCGGGCTCTCCTCCCCGGCCCTCTCTGCGTCCCCCTTTTATTCAGCCTCCTCCGTCCTCCGCCCGCCCCCAATCTCCCCGTGCTCTCTGCCCCGCCCCCAATATCAGTGGAGACGCCGTTGGGCGTCTCCGGGGGGTGCGCGCGCACACCGGCGGTGGTTCCTACGGCCCCCGGGGCCGCGCCGCCGACCCGCTGGCCCGACTCTACGGGTCGTCTCTGTTGCTGCTCCCATCCGGCGCCCCACCCAGCCGCCCGCCTGAAGTCCCCGGCTCCTCGGCTCCGTGCTCGGGCCCGACCGGGGCTTTTCCCTGCCCAGTCGCCGCCCGTGTTGGAGGGAGAGTTGCGTCGCTCAGCCGCGTCGCTCCCTCGTGCTGCCAGCGGGTCGTCCGGCGTCCTTGGGTGAGTTGCCGGGGCTCCCGGGGTGGGCTGGTTCTCGGCTGCGACCCCCGGAGCAGGACACTCCGTCTTACCTGGTTTCGGTTTCAGCTGACTCTGCTTTAACCACCTCTCCACAGCCTCCAAACCCTTGGCCAAGTTCCCAAGGACGGTATCCGGCCAGCCACCCATCAACAGAAATGGCTGGGTGTCGCTGGCCACCCCAACGCGAAACCTTGCACTAGCTGGGCGAGGGGCCGCATATAGATGTTAAATAACATCGGGGAGAGAAATGCCCCCTGAGGAACCCCACATTCCAGCAGGTGCCTTGGGGACACTGTCCCTCCCAGCACCACCCTCTGTCCCCGACGGTGGAGGAGTGAGGGAAGCCATTGCAAGGCTGCCCCACGGATCCCGGCGTCGGCAAGGTGGTGAGTCAGCAGATTGTGCTGTAAGATCAAGTAATATCAGCTGCACCGACCCACCTCAGTCTAGCTGTCTGCAGAGATTGTCTGTGAGGGCAACCAGTGCGGTCTCTGTCCCATGGCCGAGGTGGAAATTGGATTGAAATGGATCCAACACTGACGTGTCATCCAGGAATTTCCAGAGCTGCTCTGCTGCTGGTCTCTCAGTTACCTTGCCCAGAAAGGAAAGATTTAAGACTGGGCAGGGATTGGTCAGAACCACAGGATCTAGGTTTGGTTTTTTCAAGAGCGGAACTGCCACCGCCTCCTTCAGCCCCCCGGGAAAGATCCCTGAACCCAGGGACGGGTTTGCCTGTCGGCCTCTTCCAGTCATTTCCAAATATGTTTCCCAGGCTAATTTCCTGGTGTTGGGGGTCACCTTTGGGACAGGCATTGATTTCACGTGAATTGATATCTGGAGTGAGATTAAATATGAAGAGCGGATGGTCTTTACCTGTCCGGGTGCCACCTTACCCATCTGACAGCTAACGTATGTGCGCCAGTGTAAATTAACCTGCATGGGGGTCACATGTTTGACACCCCTGGCCTAGACCCACCTCAAGTGGCCTATCAGTCAAAGAGAGGCGAGCGCTTCCAATACCCCACTTGGTCAACTGGTATTGACAGACCGTGCCTTTCCAGGGAAAGTTACAGAAAAAGCAACCGGGTCCCATGGACATCTCCTAATAACGGTTATGCATACCATTTCAGTTTAAAAAAACAGGTCTGAAATTAAACTGGAGTATGTCTAGAAATTTCCCTCTCATCCAAGCAAGCTTAAAGTTGACCAGCTACCACCTGCATGAGCAACCTTGCCCAAGGGAGGGATACTTGCTCTTGGTTGATAGTTCTTGAGCTCATTTAGGGGCTTGAGGAAGGGATGGCTTCTTAAAGAGGGGGTTCCTTCAGTACTGTGTCACCGCCTTAGTGAAGCATTCTGGCCCCACTTGAACAATCCTAAATGTCCTGCCCCACAAAGCAAAGAGCAGTTATGGAATACTGCCAAGAGGGCCGGGGGTTTTCCAAGTAGAAAAATACAATTAAATGAAGAACATGATAGAAGACAACCAAATTACACATGGGGTGCAGGAAGTGGCTATATTTTTCTTCTTCTCCCAAATACTCGAACTGGATGATGTCCAATGCAATTGAAATAGGTTCAGGGCAGATGAAAGAACAGCTTCACATAGTGGGGTTGTTAACTGGTCGAGCTCCCTGCCGTGTGGTGTTGGGATGCTACTTGATGGCTTCTACTGTTTTCAAAGAGAATCAGATTCAAGACGTTTGGGCCCTGCCACGGTCACTAGCCATCATGCCTGACTGGGACCTCCATGTTGAGGAGTGGCAGGCCGTGCCCAGCTAGTCAGCTGGCTCTCAGGAGGAGCAGAGGAAGGCCCCGCTGTGGTCCTCCCGGGGCACCTCGTGGGCTCCCTGCTGTAGGAATACGGGCTGCTGGCGGTCTTAACATGGTGTGGTTGTGACAGCCAGGCAACAGGAAAGGATTTCAGGCCACTCCCTCAAGCAAAACAACCACCCCCACAACTGAATTTAGTTTTAAAGCATTAAGCTTTCTTCAGCCACGTATGACCCTGAGACAGAGGGAGAACACAGAAAGCAGCCTCATCTATCCAGACATTTTAGGAGCTCCCCCCACCCGCTGCTTAACTCTCACACGGCCTTAATCTTCCCGAGGGTTGCTTTTCAGGTTGCCATTGGCTGACATGCTATGATGTCACAGAAGGCAGAGATGGCATAGTTCATCGGTAGGGCACCAGGCATCCTATCACAGAAGGGCTATGCAGCCACGCACAAAGTGGAATGGGAGAGCTTTCCAATGTGGAGCTCATGGGACAGGAAACAATTTTATTAAATTAAGTGGGCGAGAACTGCCTACATATAAACAGGCTTTTGAATAACATCTACTGAAATAATATTCTAAAAATCTCCCTTGTAAGGAGTGTGCCAGCTCTGTGCTGCCTGCTCTTTTGGGGTGTTAATAAAATTCTCAGGTTGAGCCCCCTTTATTTTCTGAGTTTCTTTCCTGTACAGTCACACTCTACATAGTGACGGTACAAAACTGGGACATGTGAAGGCCCCTGGAATCCACACAACTAAAGCAGGCAGGGCGTCTGCCTGCTTTGAAATGATGTTTGATTTGTCTGTGGCTATTAAGTGTCCCGTCTCTAGTTCCAGCTCCTGCCAACCTAGCAGTTCGAAAGCAAGTAGTTTGAAAGCAAGACATTGCAAGTCGATAAATAGGTACCGCTTCGGTGCCGGCCACATGACCACAGAAACGTCTTCAGACAGCGCTGGCTCTTCAGCTTGGAAACGGAGATGAGCACCGCCCCCCCTGGAGTCGGATTCGACTAGCTTTTGAGCAAGGGAAAGCTTTACTTTTAGTTTTTATTATGTCTCCATTCATGCTGTCTCTGATTCACCTGAGGCAGCCGTATCTTTTGTTGGGCCCCTCTGGCCCCAAGGACGGACTGACTGAATATCGGGGGGCAGGCGGACATGATGGCTGGGTGATCCCATCTCAGTGTTTGTCAGAGGCTCCTGCCTGAAGGAATAATAACTATTTAGCACCCAAGTCGCAACCGACTCATGGCTACCCCTCCCTGGAGGAAGGAGCAGAAAAATCACTGGTAGTTTTATACTTTACCACCAAAGGGCACTGTTGCCATAGACTTAGGACACAAGAATAGTGGGAGGAAAAGATGGACTCAGGCCGTGTCTACTGCAAGATGGTTAGAAACTGAGAGCTCCTGTAAACCTCCTTTAAACAATAAAGCCCTCCTTGCTGAAGAGGGGCTGGGACTCCTTTCCAGCTGCTGTGATAGTGGGAAGTGCCATCAAGCGACGGCTGACTTTTGGCGACCCTGCAGGGTTCTCCAGGCAAGAGACGTTCAGAGGCAGTTTGCCATGGCCGGCCTCTGCACAGGGACCCTGGACTCCCTTGGAGGTCTCCCATCTAAAGACTAGCCGGGGCCGACCCTGCTTAGCTTCCGAGATCTGACGAGACACGGCCAGGGGTCGTTTCGTAGAACAAGAGCTAGGGGAACTCATTAGCATAACTCATTAGCATATGCCACACCCCCTGACATCACCGGAAATGTGTCATAAGGCCACACCCCCTGACATCACCGGAAGTGTGTCATAAGGCCACACACCTCGCCCCCAACGGTCCCGGCCGCCACCGCCGGGGAGGAAGCAACTTACCCTCCCTCTTCTCCTGCCTCCTCCTGGCTGAATGAGGGCCGGAAGCGGGGCGGCCGGAAGCAGGGGGCGGGGCTTCATCATGTGCCCCGCCCCCCGTACCTCAGCCGGGGGAACTGCGATCCCCCCCGAAATGACCTCTGGACCCGGCTGGCCTGGCTGCAGGGGGAAGTCGGGCAGAACGCCCCACCCGTAGTCCTGGGCCCCCATCTAGACACGCTGGTGTTACCCCGGCCTAGAACCGACAAAGCACAGAATGGCAACTGGTGCAGCAGGTCGCCTCAGGGCCCCAGGAATGGCGTAGTCCCCTGTACCCACAAAACATCCTCTGGGGTAAAAGGGGTCAAGAGGAGCAATGGCGGAGGCTGACCCAAGCCAAAGAGGGAACAGCGGAAAGATGGCAAGACCTCTGTTGCCAATGGCTTTGACGGGGGTGGAAACCAGTCAGAGGGTCAAAAAATACTGATTTTACTGACCAAAATTCCGAAAAAACCTGACCAAATACTGATAAAAAACTGACAAATTACTGAACAATTTAATGTCAGCCTACTGATAAGCTAGTATTTTAAACTTAAAACTAGGACTTCATTAAAAATGATGATTATCTGGCCTCCGCCAGCCCCATAGTTAGATGTGACCCAGATAAAAGGATTGAACACCTTTTTATTGATATTTTTAAGAATAGAGGACAATGTTTTCATTACTGTACAAAATTTAAGGCAAAAAAAAAAGATTCCCTTTTAAAAATAATTGAAGTAAATATGTAAGAGGCCTCCCAGTTGACAAATGGTCAGAGTTATAGAAACAGCCAGGGAAAGGTTTTGTATACAATGCAATCAATATTATATTGAGATTTTTATGCAAAATGTGAATTAATTTTTAAAGTGCTTAATTCATAAATTCATAGACAATCACCTATTTATACATAAGAATCACAATATTTATGAACAGTTCACAATATATTTAAGAGAATCACAATACATTAGTACATAACGAAGCTTCCGGATTGAGTCTTCATTTCTCTCCTAGACTTCCTCAGAGGTAAATTCTCTTATCCATCATTTTACTACAAGACAAATTTTACAAATACATATCATAAGGAAGGTGTCCAGAGGAAATATCAATCACTATAATAATATGAAATAAAGTTTCTCTTATACCAATCACAGGCTGAAGTGTGCCGCAAGACGGAGTGAGTTCCCGTCTCTAGTTCCAGCTCCTGCCAACCGAGCAGTTCGAAAGCAAGAAATTGCAAGTAGATAAATAGGTACCACTTCGGTGGGAAGGTAACAGCATTCTGTGCGCCTTGGTGTTTAGTCATGCCAGCCACATGACCATGGAAACATCTTCGGACAGCGCTGGCTCTTCGGCTTTGAAACAGAGATGAGCACCGCAACCCTAGAGTAGGATTCGACTGGCTTTTGAGCAAGGGAACCTTTACCTTTATACCTATCACATACTGCAGATAATAAAACAGTAAAACAGCAAAAACATATTAAAAACCAAACATAAAGTAATAATTATGACAACAAAACATAATTACTGTAAAGTAAGACTTCTCTTTGCTTGTACTTTATCTTTGGTTTTTTGATGAAAAAAGAACCGGCCAGCAGCCTGCCATCTCTGGTGGAGGCCGTGTCGGGCTGGGCATTGGGACACCCTAGACCGATTGTCCTGCATGATTTCAGTGTCCATGCGGAGTTGCGGCCGATGAAGCGAAGGCTAAGATGGCTAGAGAGACAGTAGCGGTGTGCCTGCGATGAAGCCACAAGAACATCATATAGGACATTTATGAGATCCTATGAGATGGCAGTCAAAGTATTATGCGGCCATGATTACGTCTACGAGCTCATGCCCAGCCCAATTATCTCTCCTTATATATAATTGAATAGTGGGTGCCAAAGTTCTAATTCTAAAATGCACTCCCTTAGTGTATGGCTGATGGCACTGCTCCTCAGCATATATCACCACCAATCAGAAGGCAAAGCCCGGGTCCCGCCCACACCACAACTGCTGCGACAACCTGGTCTTTTGCATATGGAAGCTGATTGGACTTCAGTCCATTCCACACCTCAAACTCCCCCCCCCACAAGGCAGTTGGGATTTTCAGTTGCATAACATACCTCATAGGGGAGAGGAGAATGGGTAACAATGGTTACCACTCTCCAGGTGAGGGCTACAGATAACTCAAACATACAAATGCTCTTCAGGTAGCAGAGATCAGTCCCTCTGGAGAAAACAGTGGACTCTGTCATTAAACCCTGCTGAGGTCGCCACAGGAAACTGACACTGTTTGCCCAAAGCCAAAGCACTCTCCCAGAGCCTCTTCCTAGATCCCGTTGTATTTATTTCCGCAACGGGCATTATTTCTAGTAGCATTATAAAACACATTAGCAATTTCTGTAATTATTTATTTATTTATTCATTTATTTATTGGATTTATACCCCACCCTTCCAGCCAAGGCCAGCTCAGGGCGGCTTACATAAAAAAGAATAAAACACATCAATACCAATTTAATCCTAAAATAATCTAAAAACATTCCAACACTATAAAGGTGCTATGGACGTTAGATAATATTGGGTACCTTGGCACCTTGGGAGGGGTGGGAGTCAAACCTTGCTATGCTTCCCTTGCTTCGGCTGCCATCATGGTTGGGGGGAGGGCACTCCTGAGGGTGTGGGGGGGCTTTGCTCTTAGAAGACGTGACTTTCCGCCAGACCTGCCCTTCTCCTCCTCTGTCTGCGTTCCCAGGAGAAGTGCTCTTGAGCACATTCTTGCACCATCTCGGACTCCAGATTACCAGGACTGGCATGGCAATTAGGTGAAGGGTGGATGGGACCTGCTTGAATTTTCTATAATAAGACTGTACTCATCAAAAGAATTCAGTTCTGACACGGTGACTTTTGGATCTTGCATATGCTCTAATAAACTTATCACTGCCAAAGTGAGAGTTACTGAGTGTACCTGGACCGGGGTCTGAGAGAGCTCTGAAAGAATGGTGACTGGCCCAAGGAGCAGGAGTGGGGAAACATGGGTTTACATAAGAACACGAGAGAAGCCAACGTTGGATCAGGCCAACGGCCCATCCAGTCCAACACTCTGTGCCACACAACGGCCAGAAATACCAGGGGCCATCTGGAGGTCCTCCAGTGGGGCCGGGACACTAGAAGCCTTCCCACTGTTGCCCCCTCCCAAGCACCAAGAATACAGACCATCACCTGCCCCAGTCTGAGAGTTCCTATAAGAACATAAGAGAAGCCAGTGTTGGATCAGGCCAATGGCCCATCCAGTCCAACACTGTGCCACACAGCGGCCAAAAATACCAGGGGCCATCAGGAGGTCCAGCAGTGGGGCCAGAACTCCAGAAGCCCTCCCACTGTTGCCCCCCCCCAAAGCACCAAGAATACAGACCATCACCTGCCCCAGCCTGAGAGTTCCTCTCTATACCTTGTGGCCAATAGGGGCCCCTGATGGACCTCTGTTTACTTCCCACGTGGAGCAGGAGTGGGGAATCAAACCCAGTTCTCCAGACTAGAGTTCTGCTGCTCTTAACCACTGCACCACGCTAGCTTTGTTGCTCCAGGGGAACGCGAGAGCTTCCTGCTGGCCCACAAAACACCAGTGCCACTAAGCTGAAAGGGGTGGTGGCATGCTTTGCTGGCTAGAAAGCCTGCCATGTCTGGCCCCAACTTCCACAGGATTAGGCGGCCTCACTGTGAGCCACTATGAAGTTCAAGTCCGGCGACAACTTTAAGACCAACAAAGTTCAATTCTGGGTATAAGCTCTGCATGCACACGAAAGCTTCTACCCAGAATGAAACTGTGTTGGTCTTCAAGGTGCCCCCACTGGACTTGGACTTTGTTCTGTTACTTCAGACCAACACGGCGACCCGCCTGAATCTGTGAGTCACGACGAGCCCTGTGGGGTGTGCTCAGGCTGGCGTCCTGGGGACAGGGATAGGTAGGTCACAGTAAGGGAGGAGTGGAGGTCTCAGAAACAAGGTCAGGCGTTTGGGCTTTCAGGCTGGATAAGGGCATGCACACAAACATGGGTGAAGAGGGGTGAGAAAGGGGTCTCTTCAACCCTTTCCTGTTGATTGACAGCCGGCTCTAAGAGGCGGGAGCCAGGACCGGAAGTTCCTCCCAGCTTTTTCACCGGCTTCTCAGGAAACTTTTTTTGCCCCGACATCTTTGTCTTACTGTTTACTTTTTAAAAGTTCGTGCCGCGCAGCTTAAGAATGAATCGTTCTGCCTCTCTTTAAACAATTCACCAAAAGGTAACACCACTCTTCCAAGATTTCACTCCCCCCTCTTCTTTCTATTGATTGTCTCTGTTTATTCGGGAGGGGGGGCTCTCCCCCTCCTCCCTTGTGCTTTTTCGACAGGGGGGAATGCGCTTATCTCTTTTTTCACGTTTCCGATCGCCAACTCACGGTTTTGGCCGATTGCTTCTCTTTTCAAACGCTTTTCCGCTTCATCACTCAGTGACGTCCGGCGGCTCTGCTAGTCCCCGTGCGGGGCACTGCCGCAGCAAGGGCCATTGGGGCATGGGGCGAGCCTCAATTTCCGACCTTCGGGCCGGTAAAGAGGCACATCCCCTGTGTGCCCCGGATCGGAACCTCACCCTGAGGCTCCTTAGGGTCTCCGCTTGTGCGGATTCCCCCCCTTAACCGCGCGTGGGCGAATCGCCTCCGGGAGCCTCCCAAAGTTGCGACCGCCATTCACAGAGACCAAACCGGAAGTCAGGGGTCTCTTCAACCCTGTGCTGAATTCCAGGACGTGACAGGAAAGGCCTTTGAGCAACTAACTATCCTTGAGGGCAACCCTGAAAGAGAAGGGGTGGGTGGGGGTCCTGTCCCCATGGAAAACCCAACATGCAGAAAGGGGCTCTGAGTTCCTTAAGCGGGAAGGCGCTCTAATGGCCCCTCTGTGAGTCGCAGCCAGAGCCACCATTGCCTTTATGGGTTGGGGTTTGGAGGCTGTATTCTTGGAACGAGAAAAGTTGGGCAGGGTGCTTCAGGTTATCTTAATAGATTTAGAAACTGGATGCTGTAAGGGTGCCTGGTTACTTCTAAAAAAAATACTCAAAGTGATATCAAATCCACGTTTTCTTTGTTTATATTGATTATTTATTAATTACTTTGGTTTTTACTCCGCCCTCCCCGCTGAGGCAGGCTCAGGGTGGCTTGCAGAAAAAAAACAATAGTTAAAATAACGATATAAAACTTTATACAAATCACAGGCATACCGGAAATACAAACTTAACATATGTCTTCAAAAGAGCCAATATGAAAAACTGCTTTGAACCTTTTTATTCCGAGTTACAGAAAGGGCACGGGCCCAAAGGGAAAGGTTTCTTGGTGGGCGGGGGCTCAGAGTCCCTCCAGCCAATCCTCAAACAAGGCACAGGCTGGCCTCTGAATCCGAGGCTTCCCTTGGACACCCCCCCCTCCCCGGATGCCAGAGTGAGGATTTCTACCCTTGCTCACTACTATTCAGGCACGTTTATCAGAGCAAGCATTTCTTTGGTGCTTTATAATGATTTTATAAAGAGCTTTTTGTTCAAAATGAGGGGGGGGAATGCTCCGAGAATGGGGTAGGTAGGGGGAGGCTTTGTTGCCCTCACAAGAGCCGGGTGACCTGGGCTGCCCGCAGAGAGGAAGGACAGATTTCCACTGAGAATGATCCAGGGAAGACGACTGGACCGCTGTCAAGACCCAGCAGGCTCCCTGCTCCAGTTAAATACGTCCAGACCTGCCATGGGATTTAAGGCCAGCGGCACGCCGGTTTCAGGGGCGCAGAGACTCCGTCAGCTCTGAGCAGCAGCAGTCCTGAGTCGTCTTCAGTGTTGCCCCCGGGAGGCGTCGGGCCCCTCTGCCCCTCGAGGGTGCTCCTGTGGCCCAGGCGCCCTCCAGGCAGAAGGCAGGTCCTCTCTGGCCCCGCGATCCAAGCCGAAGGCCGAGGCCCTGTCAGGACAGCACTCCTCTGATTGTTGAGGCTTCCACTCTCTTGCAGGTAATACAAAATAATTTGCTTTAAAAAGGTTAAAAAAATGTTTTTTTATGGAATGTTCCCGTGTCTTTTCTCCGGCACCTTCTCTGGATTTTTCACGTGGCCAGCTTCATCTTCCTGGGGACTCTGCCGCTTATTTCTAGTAAGGAAAGACAGTGAAATTATTCCACCTGGCTGTGACGGCCACGGCACACCTGCCTTGAGCACAACAGGTGAACGCTATCGTCAGAGTTAGCAGCCGCTGAGAGGTATCAGTTTAAAGCAGGAAGCTGTGAGCCGCAGCAGCTGAGGAATTCCCCCAAATTGGCTTGTCCCATCCTCATGTCATTTCCTGACAGGGCTCCTAAAAGAGAGACGTCACTTCAGAAGCAGCGTCAACCCTGCCCCCCCCCCCCCACACACCCGTGGGCTTGTGCAGCCGTGACGGCACAGAATGCGGCTCATGCAAACAGCTGCCGATGAAGCACCACCCTGCTCGAGGCCAAGAAGACGCCCAGCACAGGTGCCCAGGACAGAGACCCCCATGTGTGTGTGTGTGTGTGTGTGTGTGTGTGTGAATCCAGAGTTATGCTGAGTTAATGTGATGTTCAGAGCTCATGTTGAGCCCAAGACTATCCAGCTTCCGGCCTGATCTGGACGACCTCCCATACTGCCCCCCTCCCTCCCTGCCCTTCCTTAGGGTTCTGGGCCCCGTGGCCTCTGGGTGCCGCTGGAAGTCCCAGGTGCGGCGTCCCCTGCCTCAGACCTCCAGACTGAGTGGCAGGAGAGGCTAGACAGCTAGACGGGCACACTGGCCTTTCTTCCCTGTATCCACTCTTCTGCCACTGTCCTCTTGGATATGCAGATTGTGATCTCAGGGGCCCATGGCCCTTTCCTGCTTCTCCTTCACCCTGAATGGAGACGTGCTGTCTGCTGGCACACACCGAGAGAGGGGGGCATGCGGTCCTCTCTCGGCACCACGAGGCAGACGGGCCCCTCCCCATCCGCCTCCATCCTTTAGCTAGTAAGTTAGTAATCCATCCGTCTCTCCTCCTTCCTCTCCAAAGTGTCCTTCTCCAATAAAGAGAGGAGTTTTTCTCTTCTAAACTTGCAACGTGGCTCTGTGTAGCTTTGTAAACTGAGGACCCTGGAAGTGACGCTCCTGCGTTTGTGGCTTTATTTAAGCACTCTGCTAACGAATGGTGACTGGACTGACCACACCAGTTCACCTCAACAGGTACGCTATACCGGCCGTGGCCTCGGTCCCCGCTGAGGCCTTCCTCGCTGCAGCTCTCCCTGCCACCCCCACCTCTTGGCCAGCTGCCCACCAGCGGAAGGGCACCCCTGAGGAGAACTCCAGGGAGTGCTGAGGCAGGCTCTAGGGCCCGGCCCGGCCTAAGGGGCAGCCATCAAGTGAATCCATTCCCTCTCTGCTGACTATTACTGGGCTGGGGAGTCCACAGCACCTGGAGGCCAGGAGAGCCAGCGTCCTTGGCGTGGTGTTCCTCCTCTCCCTCCTGAGACTGGGGGTCCAGCATTCTGGGCTGCAGCTTCTTTCCTGGAGAAAGTGGAAGGACAAGTGAACAGCTGGATCTGACAGGTGTGCCTGCTCCCTTGACGTCTGTCTCTTTCTCTCAGTGGCTGAGCTCTGCCGGAGAGACAGAGGAAGACTGTTCAGAACACTACCCGGGGAGGAACCTACTCAAAGGCTTCAAAAGGGGGTTTACTTCCCATCTGAGGGGCTCTTGTTTTAAATGTGGAATATCAACTATGCCCCAACTTTTATAATGTTGAGGCACACCTAATGGCCAATACAAAACCACTGACAAAAAGTTCTTTTCAAAAGTCTTTGTCATGTTAAAGAAACAAATGCTCATGGTTCTTTAAAGAATGAAAATGGTTTTCTGTTTAGTGGGAGCAAAACAGTTCCATGTGGGAAGCAAGCTGCACTGCCAAAGTCTCACCAGGATAAATTGCCAGAATTCTTTCCCACATGATGTTAATTTTTTTTGTGGGGGAGCACCTCTCTTTCCTCCAGCCAAATTCCAGCTCTCTCCCTCTTGCCTTCAGCCTGAAATTGGCAGCTGGTCTTGCTTAACAAAGCCCTGAAAAGGAGGTCCATGGATTATTAGTGCTACCAGCAAAGCCCGTGTTCTCTGGGCTCCGAATACAACCTCAATTCAATTCAACCTCAGACCTTGAGCACCAGAAGATTGTCCTTCCTCACTGTTTGGACGCGAGGGGCTGGAAGGAGTAGAAGGCACTCTGCTGCCGCTGCTGCCGCCGGACTCATCCTGGGACCCTTATCATTCGAGAAAGGAGACCAGAGAGCTTCCGGGGTGCAAGGGGACGGCTGATCAATTGGAGGCTTACTACAATGATCCCTTATATTCTGAAAAAACCCTGCATTCAAGCAAAACATGAAAAGATGTGCCAATCCTATTAAGGCCACAAGGGCAAATTCTATCGGAATAAAGCCTATTCAGAAATCTCCCCTGTAGAACCACTGAAGGTATAACATTCAATCTTGTGAATAAGAAAGCTCCACAGTATCGTGGGGTACACATGGAGCGGAGTAAAGATCTGGGGGGGGGGGAAGAGACCAAAAGACGGGGGTGAGCAGACATGGCAGGCTCTTAAGACCAAACTGCTGTAATCGGTTTCTTGGATATGCTTTTTGATCAAAGAAAACACTTTGGATGTGTCCATATCAGAAATATGATTAGACGACATTCCAAACTAACATCAATTTCTCAGCCAGGGCTTTCATCCAAATCAATTTTTGGATACCCCACTGCAGAGTGGCGAGCAAGCCATCTTCAGCACAGAATGGTTTTAGTCTCAGTTTGAAGGCAAAGGAGCCATGGCTCTTACTTCTAGGGATATTTGTCCAAATTCTCCCCGCAGTACAATGTTTGATACACAACAGGGAACATTCAGTATTTTTCTTTCAAACTGGGACACAGGTCGATCAATATTATCATAGATAGCTTTGAAGCTATAAAAAATAAGGGGGGACCACTTTCAAGTTGAAGGCCTGGGCAGCTCCAGGAATATGCCCCCCCCCCCTATTATGAAAGAACCTGTTTATAGCATTTGCACGTGGTTTTGCTTGGCTAAATGCTGTTTTAAGTTGGGAGGGGGGGTTCCAAGAGAAATCTGTCAAGAACACGATCCCCAAATCGGAGAAGGCCTTAATCTGCTCAATATTGGACCCACTGACTGACTGACCACTGAAGGGGTTCCATTTCCTGATCTTGGTGAAAACTAAGATCTTAGATTTCAGACAATCAAGCATTCTCGGGAACAGCAGCTGGAGAAAGATCACAAGGCCCTTTGCAGACCGAACCTGGTTTGAGACAAAACAGCATCATCATCCACGTAAAGCAGGACAGGGACACGAGTCTCAGCCAAGCTTCGGTGGGTGGCAGGAGCCATCCAAGACTGATGCGAAACTGTTCAGGTACAAGCTGAATCGAGAAGGAGCCAGCAAACATCCCTGTCATAACGCCCCCCCCCCCGGTCCCTGCCACTGTAAGCCAGAAGGCGGGACGGCCAGAACTCTCCCTTCACAGCAGCCCAGGAGACGAAACTGCGTCCGGCATCGTGAACGTCTGTGGAGACAGACGGAGGTGGCCGTCACCTTAAATCAATGACAGGTAGAGTTATTATGACAAGTGAGAGGCCTGCTCAGTCGTGGGAATGGCAGGAAAACAGGATCTAGGGACGGGCAAGACTTTTCACCATGAACTCTTGGGAGAGCCCGTTTCCACTGCTGGCTCAATCCCTGGCTTCCAAAGTCCAGCCCTGCCCCTCTGTTGTGTGTCCAGGTGGCACCTGTGTGGACTGCCACTAACCCGGCTGGCACTTGCTCCTGTGCGTACCTCCAGCACTATTCATTGCCCAATGCCAGGCAGCCCACTGTCTTGCGCTTTCCCCCTTTACACCTCCTTCCTTAAGATCCCATGGCAAAGGGCACACGTTTCCCACCTCCCAGGCCCGTTCTGGAAGAGGAAGGGAACAGGCAACAGGAAAGACTTGCAGGTTAGAGGCATTTTATACAGAGCAGCCACTTTGCCCTTTTAAAATTTCAAGCGCCAAAAGGTTCACCTAATTCCGCAGCTGAATCCAACGGCTGCCTGGGACCAGACCAGGGAAGGCGAAGGGCAGCTGACAGCTCCGTCAACAGCTGCTGCTCCGCTCTCTGGAAGCAGACGACGGCAACAGGACAGTTAGGACCACCCGATTCCAGGATCCTGGTTCAGTGACTTTCCACACATATATATTCCATTTAATTTGCTACATCGAAGTCTGGGCAGGCTCCCAGGCTTGCCCCAAATTGCACAGATGGGGCTTCATTTCCCCACCGATTTTTTTGACCCTCGTGAGCTCCTTCCCTGCCCCCACAATAGGGATGTAAAATTTATGGAAATTTTGAAGCTCGGAAAAAAACATGGGTTTTTTCTGTTTTTTTCGGGGGCAAAACGGGAAATTTTCGGAAAAATTGAAAAAAAGGCTACATTAGCACTTCTGTTACTTTAGGAACATAAAATATGACTATGGACATTTTTGCTTGGCATGAAACTATCACAACTAGCATATTAACAATATAGTGTATCCAAACAATTATTACAAACAGAATACCCACCCACATGCAAAACTGAAACCTTTTTCTTTTCTTGTGGCAATAGCACCTCCTAAAGGAAGAAATGCATTTTGTTCTTGCATTGGAGAGTTCAGTTTGTAACCTAGGATTTGCTTGTCCTCAGTGCACAGAAATTAGATCAATCTGATACCGTACGTATCTTTTAGAAATGATTTGAAAAATATCTTAACACCTTGTCCTAAAATATTTTATTCATCATGTTAAAATAAAACGTTCCATAATCAATTTTTTCTTTTCTTTTTTCAATTTTTCCAATTTTTCTTAAAAAAACAAAAAGGGCTTCAGGAAAAAACCAGAAAAAACCCGTTTCCACCCCAAATTTTTCCGGTTTCTTTCCGGGCCTTCACATCTCTACCCCGCGATGGCTCTGAACCTGGCTCCTGGAGGGGCCAGCAGGTTTTTGAGACAGATTTCGACGTGAAAATCATCTGCGGTCCGACAGAGCACCTTTGGTTCCCCCATGTTTCCCGATGCTGCACCACGCTTCCAGCCACAGCCACGAAAACGGCACAGAGGCCCCTGGGAAGCCGGGAAGCCCCAAAGTGCCTAGAGCCATTTGGACACGAGAGCTGAGCGGGTGGCCCTTTTGGTTGTGTTTGGGGAACTCTGCTTGGCCACCGCAAGGGGGAGCATTGTGTGTGGGGGGAGGGGAGGGGACTGGAAGAATAAACACACTCCAGTTATTTTGGATCCACGCTGTTTCTCCAACAGCCACAAAAGTGGCTTACAGCAGTTTGGGAGTGCAGGAAAACTACATCCAATAAAGTCCTGTAGACAAAACAGCACCAAGGTCGTTCCTCAGAGAGGAGCCAGGCCCCCCCGGCCCCCCAAGGGGAACCAGCCATTTAAAGCTGGGAGGGCCCAACACTGCGACGGGGGCTGGGCAGAGTGTGTTGCGCTCCTCTTGGTGGGTCCCACGTTTCACCCAAGGCCCAGCACGCGCCTTTCTGCACCCCCACCCCCCCGCCCGGTTACCATTAGCTTGTTCTCTAGCTCTGTCCCCATGAGGTTCAGGCACACCATCTTCTGCTTCAGGGCGGCTAAGCGGCCCCGTTGCTGGACATCAAACCACGCCCAGACCCTCTTTGGCTTCCACAGAGTTCTGGCAAAACAAAGCAGGACAATTAGACCTGCTGGAGATTTCTTTATAGAAGGATTCTGTTGTTGACCAAGAGAGGAGGCCACTGTGCCCGGGCAACAAGGGGAGCACCAGCCTTCCATGGGGACCGGTCGAGATGGGCAGCCCTGTTAGTCTGTCTGGAGTAGAAGAAAACAGCAAGAGTCCAGGATAGGCTTACCAAACGCCGGCGGGGGAAATCTATTTCCTGGCAGGATGCGTGCCGCGGGGGACGGCTGTGCGCGCTGCACCCGCCGTCGCCAGGATGTGACGCTCCGCGTTACTCTGGCAACGGGGCTGTTTGGGTCCCGTTGCCAGGGTAACGCGGAGCGTCACATCCTGGCGACGGCGGGTGCAGCGCGCACAGCCGTCCCCCGCGGCACGCATCCTGCCAGGAAATAGATTTCCCCCGCCGGCGTTTGGTAAGCCTAGTCCAGGAGCACCTTCAAGACTAACCAAATTTGTGGCAGGGGAGGAGCTTTTGTGAGTCACGGCTCACTTCTTCGGGTATCTGATAAAAGTGAGCAGTGACTCAGGAAAGCTCATACCCTGCCACACGTTGTGTTAAGTCTTGAAGGTGCTCCTGGACTCTTGCTCTTTTCCGCGGCACCAGCCTGAAAGTGCAATGATTTGTTTAAGCAGTGATGGATTCTAGCAACGCCCAAACTACCCCAGCTGGACCATTCTGTGGTTCACAAAATGAACAGGACGTTTCCACAGAGGAAAGGAGGCCTGTCCACAGACTGCGAGGAAACCTCCCCCCCCTTCGTGGACAGAAATCCTTCCATCCGTCCGTCTGTGGAAATGCTCTGTTAGATCCAACCCACTAAATGTGATGAGAAACACACACTGGAATAGCAACGGCTGGTGGAAGTCACCTTCAGTCCGTTTCCCACACACAGCCGGAGCAGAAGAAGTTGACTGCTAATGCATGTACCCTAAGTGTGCCTGACACAATCACAGATTCCGGTGGGTCACTGTGTTGGCCTGAAGCAATAGAACAAAGCTTGAGTCCCGGGGCACCCTGAGGACCAACAAAGTTTCATTCAGGATGTAAACTTTTGTGTGCACACTCAAACCTTATATCCAGAATTAAACTTGGGTGGTCTTCAAGGTGCCACTGGACTCAAACACAATCACGGTAATGCACTGCAAATAACCATAGTAACAAAGAAGATATCTGTAACAATACCCTGGTTGACAATCCAGAACAAACAGGAAGATTTTCACTGAACTCATAACACAGAAAACGTGCGACCCTCACACACTGGCTCAACAACAACACAAGATGCACCCATGCATCATTGCAGATTGTGTTACTGCCGTGCTAGAGCACTTGTGTGTAACTAGATGAGGTGGGGGGTGACAAGACAACCCCCGTGGCAAATGATTTCTTGCGTGCCATGATCGCACAATATCCTACCATGTTTGGATGCAATTGATGTCTCACACACTAGAGAAAGCAACACTCACACTGAGGTCTGTCACACCAGAGCTGTGCATACTGCAAACTGCCAGAAAAAAAGCATCTGAACACATTCAGACTCAAAGATAACGGAAGTAGTTCAGAGGAAGAGATGCTGCTGCTGGCGGAGGGACTCAACAGGCTCAAGAAATCCCTCCTTAAAGCTAGCAGCTATTATTAGGGACACTGCAAAAGAAAGACCCGTCAGGGAAAAAATATCTTCTGTAGTAAGATTTGTTACCCTATAAATCTGCCCTTCTGTAACATCCCTTTTCTGCGACCCAGTCTCTGCTTTTGACCTTGGCTTGAATGCCCTAAACCAGGCAGTGAAGTGCCAGAATAAACTACTATTGATCAAAGCTGCTAGTTTCTATAGTTGCTTTCATTATTATAACAGCAATAACTAATAAGGGCCTTTCATAGTAATAACCCTCAGACATTTATGCAAATAACAACAGGCCATTCTAAGCACTTTGGCGCGCATATTAATCTGAGAACAAACACATTCCTTCAATGACAAGCAAAAAGGAGATGCAAAGTTTGCCTCAATCCCACAAACATCAAATGGCCACCAAGTCATATAAAGCAAAGGAGCTGCTTCACCTCACCTTTCCCAGCCAGCGGGGGGAGCGTTCGGAGGGTCTGGCCGGTCTCCTTCCTCGCAGTGCCACTTCTTTTGATGTCTCTGGCATTCAGTCCTTTCTGTTAAAAGACCACTTCGCTATAACCTCCGGCTTGCTTTCACAGGGCTTTTATCGCCAGCTCTTTAAGCCACACATTATAACAGCCTGTTAACTGAGATTTCTTATCAGCACAACACAGCACACACCAAATCAAGTCGTTAAAAGTTCCTGCAGAGCGACAATACAGCTCCTTTATACACCCGCCGGGTATACTTCTGGCAATGTAATTAAAAACTGTAGAGCTAGTTATATTAAAAAAATAGCATTTTTTTTTAAAAAAATCTCTCCCGGATAATTAGATGTATGCTTCTTAAAAGTCTGCTCACAACATAAACACTGGAAGGCTGGTGCAGTGTTGTGCTTAGAGTGTCTGCCCAGAGGGTCAAGGAGGCTTGGGTCCAGAGCCTCACACTACCATGGAAAGCTTGCTCAGCCCAATCTACTTTCCAGGGCTGCCGTGAAGATAAGAACGAGCGAGGGGGAAACACGGAGACCGCTTCGAACTCCACGTGGGGATAAAAACTGGCAGGACCCAGAAAACAGAACTCTGCTCTGTCCTAAGATCGGGCAGACGGAAGCCGTCTGATGCATTAAGTTCCGGAGGAGGTGTACAATCAGAACACTCGGAACGCCTGCATCGCCGCCAGGGTTCACAATGTTGCCTTCCCCAGCCGCTTCCCCATTTCTTGGCCTTCCCATGACGGACTGCCAGCACTTGGGGTCAGGGCTGAGACACAAACCACGGCGAGATAAATATAGGGGAACTGGGAAAGCAGGAGAAGGCGGGTGGGTGGCGGTGGCAGCATTACGTTGCATCCCCAGAGCTGGTCAAGAAGAACTGGAAGCAGGACCGAAGTCCTGTTCGCTTCTTAGAGACCAAGGAGAGGGCTGGTCCAGAGGCACGGAAACGCTTCAGGGGGCAGTGGTGGGGCAGAACGGGCTTCACTGCTTCTGGCTAACAGTCGGGGATTCCAGCTGGGAGGGGGCCTTTCTGAAAGCAGCACACCAGGGAGGGAGCGCCCTCCCCCTCCCTGGGCTGGCGGGGGGGGCCCCTGGCCACTGGCAGGCGGTTTTTAATCAAGGGCTGCCTCCCAGCATGATCCTCTGCACACCTCTGGCCACAATCTGAAGTGGTCCCGAGAATCATTCCCCCAGGTCTTTGCCGCCTCATTCTCCTGCATGTGTGAACAGGCCCACATTTCCTGATGAGTAAGACCCACTGTACTCCGTGGGACTTAGCTCCAATAAACAAGCACAGGAGTGTTTTCCGAGCATATCGTAGATACAAAGAGAGGCAGAGTGGGGTAGTGGTTAGAGTGACAGACTCAGAGCTGTGAGACCAGCATTCGAGCCCTCCCTTTCTCTCAGAGGCGGGGAGGGCCAAGCCTGCTGCCCTAAGACGTTTGGGGAAAGTGTCAGATAAAAAAAATGAGACTTTTGCTCACTGAGAAGGGAAGCCCGTGTGTTACCAGCATGATTTCTCTGGGGTATAAACTGATCTCCATGGGCCTCTCAATCTGTCAATTACTATTAAATCCAGATACAAATAAGGGCAGCTTTGCGCCCCCCCCCCCCCAAGCAGCATACCCTGCAGCGCTTTCCATGCTGCATCTTCATGACTCTCTTGGATCTTGGCCACTTGCTCCAAGTAATTCCGCAGCAGCATCTGGGCTCGGTTGCTGGTCATGTAAATGTTCTCCATGGAGTCTTCCTTCAGCATCTCCTGCAAGGCCCCCTGCCATTCGCCACAGCAGGAAGCAAAACAGCCAGTCAGTCACAGGATTCCTTCTGCTGAGCTCTTTAGAGAAGGGAAACTATCATAAAGACCACGAGGAAGTGGGCTCACCCATTCGCCCACCAGTCCGTTTAACACGTGCCGTCGTGTACCAACAACAATACATTTCTACTATCTACCCTGGTCGTGACAGAATCAAAGAACACAAATCAGACATTAGAAATTGCAGCATTCAGAAACTGGCGGGGGAACATTTTAACTGCAGATCTGAAATTCACTGTTTTACACACACACACACACACACTCTGGAGGGAAAATGGTTTCAAAGGTGCTGAATGTGTCATCCTGGCCTAAACAGAGACTTGGAATTTCTTAGTCCCTAACATCTCTGATAGCTCAAGAGAATCCACTTTTTAGAAACTTTTAACTGGCTGATCTCATCATGTTGTATCGTACTATATAACCCTTTACTAATGCCATTTAATTTTCTTGTGCTTCAGACTGCATCAGTTGTTTATCCTCTTAATTTACACTTTTGTTTATCTGCACCCCACAGAACCTCTGACCTTTCCCCACCGTCCACCACGCCCTGGCGTTTATTTATATCCTACTCCCCTCCCGCAGTCCGGACTTAGAGCGGCTTTTAAGGACATTGTTCTCCCCTTCTCCAATTCCCCACAACAGCCCTGTGAGGTAGGCCAGGCTGAGAGTTTATGACGGACCCAAGGTCACCCAGTGAGCTTCCAGAGCAGACACGGGGATCCAACCCGGGGTTTCCCAGGCCTCCACTCTACCCACTACACCACAACTTTATTTGTTCCGGTCCCTTGTACAGAGAGTCACATCTGAAAGGTTAGATGGGTTTACACCAAGGATCTCTCTGCCCCAGCTCCCCTCACCACTTGTGTCCTTTTCTTGATAAACATGAGAGAAATTATTTTCTCTTCGCAGCGTTTGAAGACGTGAGCTGTGACTCATGAAAGACCACCAGACTCCCATTTTATTCAACACAGAAACCTCTCTATGTGGGGTGTTTTTCAAACTTGCCGGGAGGGGGGGGGAGGAGGTTGCTAGCATGAGCCTAGCTTCAGGTTTGACTAGGGAGCCTCCCATTCCTGAAGAGCAGGGGGGCTCCAGCCAGTGGGCAATTCCGTACAGGGGTCAGGTGGCGGTGGCGAGATACCCTGAGAGTAGAAGAAAAGCCTCTTCGGGTGCTGAGAAAAACCGAGGAGGGCCGGGCGGAAGAGGACCCGCACGCCAGACCAGGCACCTTCTGCCCCACAGCCATACCTGGACATCTTCTTCCTCGCCTGTGTCATGCTTTGCAGCGAGATGCCGAGCGTGCTGGACCAAGGCCTGGCCAACCACTGGCTGCAGGTGCTGCCGTAAGAACTGCAGGCTCTCTTGAGTTTCTGCCATCAACTGCTGGTGGAATTCCAGTCTGGTCTGCTGCATCTCATTGTCCAGTTTCTCCCCCTCTTCAGCAATGTGGAATTCCTTGTAAACAGAGAAAACCATCATTCCTCAAGCAAACACTGGCCTCGGGGGCCTGTATGTCCAGACCTGGATCACAACGAGATTCGAGCTTCACTAGATGTCGTATCGATGCGGTCCTGCAGATATGAGGGTCCAAGGCCAGAAAGGGCTTTGTATGGGATACCCGATGCTTTCAACTGAGCCCGGTAACAGATGGGCAGCAGGTGGAGTTTGTGGGAATCAATTTAGGCGAATGCTGATAGGAGTTGTGGCAGTGGTGCGGGGGGCGGGCTGCAAAACAATATCTGTGGAATTTGCGGGGACAGCGATGTCAGTTTCCTTCTACATAAAGTAAATCTGAGGCAGATTTGTAGGGTCCTGCTTAAGCAAAAGACTAACAAGGGCCTCGGCCACACGGAGCATTAGGCACGCTAGAGAGACGGAAGATAGGTGGATTTTCCGGGCGCGATCTCACCGTCACATCTGGGAAGCGTAGAGCTCCCGTGGTGAACCCGAGGCTTCCCGCCGAAGGTGCGCGGTTAAAAACTAGTACCTCCGAGGTACTAGTTTCAGGTAACTGCAGGGCAAGGGCGGGCATCTGACCGCGTTTCCGGTGGTAGTTCCGGCGCCCGCCCATGCCCCCACGTATAAAGGGTTTTTTTCCCAACTGTCCATGGGATGCGCACGAGCACCCAACGGGGCATGCGCATACTTTGGTGTCCGGAGAAAAAAACACCCGTTTGCCACGCCGCTTCTTTGCCGTGGCGCAGGATTGTGGTGTGCTCGGCACCTCCCCTCTACCACGGGACCTCCATGGTATGTCTGCTGGCACAACCGCGCGTTATTTTACCCCGGGGAAAACAACCATGCTTCCCCCCCTCATTTTCCTGCCCGTGTGCCTGCGGCCAAAGTCAGGCAAAGTAGTGTTAAAAGTCTGACAAAGATGGTAAAGAAATCCGTTCGTAGAGGCTCATAACTTTATTAAATAACAGTTATAAGCTCTTAACAAACCCTTGGCTTGTTGTTTAGTGCAAATCATTACAAAATATATAGTCAATGATCAGTCACTATGTGATCAATAAAAAGCTTAAAAGCTTCTTGAAACAGAAAAGGCCTTTGATTGTGTGCAATCTAAATTCCAACTGGCAATGCTTAAAGCATTTGGTTTCGGTGATAGCTTTAACTGGGTGAGAGAACTACTTATTCAGGTGCACTGTCAGGAATAGCAATACCTGTTTCTTCATCAGCCCCAATAAAGAGGTGTTAAGCAGGGCTCTCCCCTGTCAGCTCTACTTTTTGCAACAGTGATTGAGGCACTAGAAATCTATATATGTGATTCGCCCCAGAGAGTCAAGGGATTCACATCCAAAATCATTGTTTTAAATTGAGTCTTTATGCCAATGATTTGGCAGTTTCCATGTTAGATACTGATAAGTCTTATAGGAAACTTAAGAAAGTCATTGATGAGTATGCTGCAATACCTGGATGTAAATTAAATACCTCTAAAACTAAAGTACTACTACTAAAAAGATTTAGATGTAGACAACTAGTAAAGTATCCCACTAAAGTATCCCACCATAGATTTAAATCTTTTCTGATATCTCAATTTGGAACAGTTCTTAGAGAGATTAAACTTAAATTTGATCATCTATTTTTTCTACAGTTTTCTTTGTGTGATAGAATTAGTGTGATTAAAAATGCTGGTCCTTCCGGCTTCCGATTTGGCTCCCGCGAATGGCGGACGCATCCTCGGGTCGCTCCCGAGGTCGTCTCGCCCGCCCGCGGTGGAGGAGGGAATCTGCGCGAGCGGAGACCCGAATGAGCCCCTCAGGAATGGAGGAGCTCGGATCCGGGGTGCTTTAGGGCGCACTAGGGGGGGAGTCTCTCTTTCGGCCGAGAGGTCGAGGACCGAGGCTCCCGCCATGCCCTGCCCCAATGGACCTTGCTGCGTGAGCGACCCCGTTTCACGGGGTTTAGCGGAGCCACCAGACGTCACCGAGTGATAAAGTGACCATCCGAAAAAATGGAAAAAGAAAAGATCGGCTTAACTGTGAGTTGTCAAAATGCAGAGAAAAAGAACTAAAACCGCTTCCCCCCCCCAGCGAAAAAGTCGAGGTTAATCCTCTAACTGTATAAGCGAAAAAGAAAAGGAGGGGGGGGGGATGGACTGAGCGAATAGTGGTGTTTTCCATTGATGTATTTGAAATAAAGCAAGAAAAAGTTTTGTTTCTCTGGAGCACATTTTAAGAACTTTATTGAAAATAAAGAATAAAAAAAGATGTCGGAGCTGGGCAAAGGCAAGCGGAGAAGAAGGGAGGGACTTCCGTCTGGGCGTTTGCTTATATGTGAGAGCCGGCTGCTTAATGCTTGGATTGTTTATGGTTGTGAATCTGACGGGGGATTGTGGAAAACGGAAAAGTTTGCACTGTGACAGCGAGAAGTGCCTTGTAAGCGCTTATAAAAGTCAACAGTTGCGGAGGAGGATCCAGCGGAGAGTTTGGGAGCGGATAAAAGCGAAATTGAAATTTAATACCATTCTCAAAACTGGAAACCTCCTGAAACGGCATGAAAGGAAGAGGATTTATAGCACATGAACTGAAAGAGTTAACAGCAACCCGAAGGATGATTGAAAAAAGCCGGAAGGTGAAGAAAACAGAGGAAGCTCCTCCACGTCATCGGGAGTGTAAAAGTAACCAGCACGCAAAGAAGCGGTTCTGAATGCGCCCTGAAGAGACTTTTTAACAGAAATTCAAAGGAACATTACTAACATACTAACATAGAACTACTTGTGACCGGATTGAAAAAAGACGTTTGACAACACACAGAAGAAGCCTAAGAAGAATGTTTGGACATTACTAACAGTTTAATTTACCAGTTAATATATCACTCAGCTTTCTCTTTCTCCCACTATATACCTCCCCCCCATTTTTCCTTTTAAGCGAAACACCTCCTCTTTTTAGGAGAGTCAATAAAATCTTTATTAAAAAAAAATGCTGGTCCTTCCAAAATTAGTTTTTGTGTTTCAAAATCTTCTGGTTTGTTTTTCAGTAAATATGGTTAATTGAATGAAGAATTTAAAAAAAAAGGTTTTATAGCAATCAAAGCAACATCATCAAGGGAAACAAGCTTTGCTAAGATAAATGGCATTGGCTGCCAGTGTGGACTCATCTCCACTCATACTACACAGAACATGATCTGTGGGCGAAGCCGGGGGAGGGGGGGGGGCTGTTGGCCAAAAGGGTGATGATCAGCTCTCTTGTGTGAGATGGGGAGAGAAACGACCATATCCAGAAATCTGGGGTCAGATGTGTAAACCTACATATGCAAGGCCACACGAAACCCTGTGCAGAGTTCGTGCCTACACAGGCTCTACAGGCTGTCTGTGGGCCAGCCGCCAGCTCCAAAAACCCAGCTGCCATCAAGGTAACTGCAGAGGCAGCCATCTGGCTGTAGAGGGCCACAGGACGGGGCTGCAAAGACGGGTGGGCAGAAGTGTGTGTGTGTGTGTGTGTGTGGGAGCTGCATCGGCAGAACCCTACATGCCAAGGAGGGCGAGAGTCTGGCAGACCGTGGGAGGGGGAGATGAAAGTTCTCCCTGTCAAAGTGTTCTCCACATGCAGATGCAGCACATCCTAACTGAGATGAGGAAGGTTACCTGAAGCTGCAAAACAAACATGTCGCCCCCCCCTTCTTATGTGTCAAACTAAATGTAGTGAACTGTTCTTATTTCAATAGCTAAATTTAACTCAAATAAACTGTCATTTGATTACCTGAATTCCTAATAGGAAATTAGGATAGAAAGCAATGCACTTTAAATATCCCAGGTATTCTCTAGGGCTACAGAACCCGCATCAATGGCATGTTTTGACATATCTTTATTTATAGCACAGGCAGATGGTTCCTGGTTTTGTTTTTTCCTCCTTGTCAAGAGCAGTCTATACCGTCAAAAAATGTCATCACAGTGGAGCCGATACCCTGAATCAGATTTACATTTTGGGTCTAAATCAGGAGCTCCGCAACCCCTCCCCCCCCCACAGCTCAGCAACAAACTCCATCGACACGCAAAGAGAAGGGCCCCAAGGAGGAGATCCCTTTCCCACGCGCAGAGCCTGACCCTGAAGGATGGCCTACCGTGAGCCCCCCAGGGCAGCCGGCAAGCGTGGCTTCAAAGGGGGCAGACCTGAGAGCGGCAGGCGGAGACGGGGCTGCCCTTCTGGCCACTGCTGGCATCGGGACACGGGGCCTTGGGTGAGCTCCGTCCTAAACTGGGCGTGGGCCTGTCAATTCCCTTTTAACAGTTTAACTGATTAACACTTCAACTGACTCCCTGCTAATGCCCCACAGCCTCTTGGGACTTTGTAATCCCTGCCAAACTCAACACTTCCTTGAGCAGCCAACTTTCAAAATCAGGGCCCTGATTCGGATAGATGCGTGCCATTAGCCCATATACAGCGACAATCCCCCCCCCCCCAGTACCTTGGCCACGGTGCTGGCCTGCTGATCTCTGGTGGGCGTAACCTATAAAATGGTCCATCGCCACCAATATATTTCCATTGTTTCTACTGTCTACTGTCCAGGTGCTCTGTCCCTACAGAGGCCCACACTGCAAGTCCACTATACAGCATCACACCCGGGACTTTCTTGTGGCAGTGTCCTTCATTCTGGCACAACTACGGGTGAAACAGATCTAGCTTTCCAAACAGTGTTCCCTCAAAGCTGAGTTAGTGTGAGCTAGCTCAAGGTCTTTTAGCTTCCGGCTGACATGTTTTTGTCTTAGCTCAGGAAGGATGGCTCTGAAGCAAACTAATTGATGCAGTAGCCAAATCGCTTGCTCACAACTGTAATGCAAGTAGCTCACAAAGTAGGATTTTTGCTCACAAGACCCCACAGCTTAGAGGGAGCATTGCTCTCAAACCAGATGCAGGTTCTGCATTTTACAGACTTTGACAACCTTGTTATTTTGACCAGACAGGCCTAATGCTACCTCAGAAATAAGAGGTAAGCCAAGGGGCAAGGATGAATACCGTTTCCTTCAGCTGTTTCCACTGGGGTTCATCAAAGCAGTGAGAAGAACTCTGCTGCAGGATCTGGTGCACCTTCAGCTGCAAAATGAAGCTTCTTCTCCGGGACGTTCGCATTTGTGCAAGAGCACTCAGAGCGATCTGCCGGAGAGCCAGCCTCCTCAGGACAGGCTGCAGCAAGGATCTGTGCTTCTGAGTTATATACTTTGAAGACCTGTGAAAAGATCACAGTTCATGAGTGGAGACTGAGAGAGATGTCGAGGAATGTCATAAGCACTGATTGAAACCTGAGTCTCATAAGGCACCTTCGATTGGAGCCTTTGCTCGAGAACGCAGGAGGGTGCGGTGGGGGTGGGTCCAACCATCCTCCAACCATCCAGCAATACACTCTCAGCCTGACTTACCTCACAGGGCTGTTGTGAAATGGAGGAAAGGGGAATTACGTAAACCACACTGGGCCCCCATTGGGGAGAAAGGTGGGGTATAAATGAAGTGAATTTAAAAAAAAATGATGGTCAGCCTTTATTAGTTTAATAGGGTAGGCCAGTGGCGGCCAACCTTTTGGACAGGTGTCTCACAAGACAATTCCAAAGTAGGACAGTGTGCCATCTGGACCACAGACACCTCGGCCTCCATGCTCCAGCGTGGTCCTGCCTTTACTGGCCCTGGAATCAGGCAGCTGCCCAGCACTGAAGGAGCAGGCAGGATGGAGTTGTCGCCCTTCCTGCTTCTGGACCACGCCAGAGGGGCACCAGGCCTATGCCCTCTCACACTCGTCCTCTTGCTTCTTTCCTGGTGTGTCTGGCTACTCGCAGCCCTTGGCATGTTGCCGTCTGGCCACCCACATCATAGACGAGAGATTCAGATGCTTCTCTTTCTTCCCTCTAGCGTCCCATGACCCGGGTAGCCCAGGCGAGCCCAATCTCATCAGGTCTTGGAAGCTGAGCAGGGTTGGCCCCAGTGAGTTGGCCCCAGGAATTCCAGGGTCGCTACACAACGGAAGGCAAAGGCAACCCATTGCTGTTAGTCTCCTGCCTCGAAAACCCCATTGGGGTTGCCATAAGTCAGCTGTGACTCGATGGCAAAAGAAAAAAGCCTTCCCACTTTTCCTGGAATGAAGAGCCATCCTCCTCCATCTCCAGCTTTGGAGTACTGGTTGGTGCCAAGCCCCAATGGAGACTCTTTTACTCCCTTGGCTGTTCCTCTACTCCCTTGTCCCAGACCCCCAGACCTTGTGCAATACTGACCTCAGCAACTGTTTGTTTAGGGGCCTTCTGTCGCTGCAAGGATGTACACTGTGTTTTGAGCATCTATCACTCTAATGGAAAAAACATACTTCACTCTGCTAATCTTCTGCCCGCTGATCCCTTATAAGCCACTTCAATACCGAATGAGTTATGCAGATGTATTTATTTTCAAGCGCAGCTCAAGTCTCTGGCTTTAGATGGCTACTTACGCCTTGCTCAGCCCGCCCAATCTGGTCGTCACACACTGAATAAACTTCTCATTTGTCTCTGACAAACGCCTTTGCATCACAGCAGAGAAGGCATGATCTTCCATCCACAGCTGATTATGGAAGCAGGAAAATTTTTTTGGTAAAGCTGGTTCACAGAATTTTTTCAAATTCAAACATGATCCCCTACAAAACCAACTTATTCCAGTAAGCGACAAACACTCCACCCCCTCCCTGGCCCAACATTTTAGCAGCTAAAATACCTTGACTTCTGGCAGTGATTTTTTAAAATCATGCTCTTTCAAATCTAGATCTTATAAAACAACAAGGCATCAGATACAAAAAGCTGTAATGGACAGTAAATGGTTAATGCTTATCCTGGTCTGAGAACCTTGAGTTAAGCAGAGGGAGAGGATCAAGGAAGATCCTGAATTACAGAAGTGGGATGAGAAGTCCTTCCCAGAGAGAAATAGCTCCTAGTAAAGGGGGGATGATCCCTATCAAATTGTTAAGAAGGAAAACTGGAACTTGTGTGAATGTTCCTGCCTTCATGAACTTATTTCTGAGATGAAGACGCTTATGCTTACTTAAGCAGTAACTGCCAAAGATCTCTCTCCAGTTTTAAAGACCTGCCAGTATAACTAAACAGTTACTTCATTGTGACATACAATCTATATTTATACAAAGCTACCTCATTCCTGTTGCCTGTTCACCTTCTATGTCCTAAACCTGATACCTACCTGACCATTTCCCCTCAAAAGTGAAATAAAGCAATTTGTTAGTTTTGAATCACCATCGGCCTCTTGTGTGCCATTATCAGACAAAGGCAAGAGAAGGGTTTTAGTCAGCCCTTCAGTTCCCTAGGCTGGGTCAGCATATATCCATATACATTTAAACAAGTGGGTGGGACAGACAGATAAACAAAGAATAAAAGGGACTGCCCAGTCAAAGATATAGAAAAATAGAATTTGGGGAAAAGGGGAATTTGTTAAAGAAGCTTATATTTAAATAAGGTTAATTTGAATAAATAAGTGTAATGTAAACCCCAGGCTTCTTGACTCTTGTCGATCTGTGTAACCATACTGGTAATAAAAGCCATGGATGCAGAATACCTATTCTGTGCCCTATTCAAGTGACAGCAGCCCTGCCAAGGTCTGGACTCTAGACCAGTGTTTCTCAAACTGGGGTCCAAAGATCTACAAGGGCTCAGGAGGGCCACAAGACCCTCACAAGAACAGCATACAAGCCGCTCTCATACCCATCTGGCCAACGAGAAAAGGAGCTCTCTCAGGGACAAACTATGAGAGGCTTTTTTAGAACATCTGGTCTGGGTTCCTGGATTCGACCTGCTATCCCTGCAGTGACTCAGCAGCTGTGGAGAAGTTGTTCTATGAGCCGGCAGGGGCCTGATTTGGTTTGTGACTGTGGTGTGGGGGGAGGAAGAGCTCCTGCTTCACCCTGGTGGCAGTTTCCCAAGCTCCCCAAAACCTCAGAGGAGAGTTATTTGCCCCACTTTGGAACTGCACAGGCAGTATCCCAGCCTGTCAGAAAATGTCCCATGTAGTTTGGCCCCCAGATGGCCAGGAACATGGGCAGGGCCTCTCCCCCTCAGCAGAGGGGAGAGTACTAAATGTGTGATAAGAAATAAAGGTGGGTCACATGCTGTACCTTCTGTTCTTGTTGCATTTGTTCTTGGAAGAAAGTCCAAAGCTTTTGCCTCTGGCTCTCTGATTTCTCTAACTGCAGGGCCAAATCCTCCTGCTGTTCCTCTTTCAGAAGTTCGCATTCTTTTAGGGGCAGACTCGTTAAAGCAGGCAGAGTCTGAAGAAACAGCTGAAGAACCAAATCCTCCAAGCTACAAGAGTACTGAGAATACAGCTTCTGCAATGAAGACAAACCGTGATTTCAGAGGCTGATAATCCCTCCCGGCAGCCTCTCCGCTTTTATGCCTTCCTTCATCTTTCTGGGCAGGTCGCTTTCTGCTTTACAACTGTAGAAAGAGCTCATATGGAACGTGCTGCCTGCCTACTGAGTCAGGCACTAGCTGTGAGTTTCCCGCTGGGGGCTCAGCTCCCTGGCGTTTCTGATTTGGACCCGGACCTCAGCAAGTGGGGGAGGAGGGGCTTCTGCCTTCCCATCCACCCTGTTTTCCTGACTCGAAACAGCCCTGGGAGGAGTGCTATTTGCCATGCTGGGGACTGTGCGCGTACTGTTAAGCCACACGCAGCTCTGCCAGGAAAGTGGGGCGGCGGGGGAGGGGAGAAGTCTCCTCCCCTCCCCCATCATAGTCCTGATCTGAATTGTGGGCCCCCCACACTTGAGAAGACAGTTCCTAGTGGGGAACTTGCAGTCAACATCTCTCTAAAAGTCCCCACGGAGCACAAGCATCAAACACAAAAAGCAGTTGGGCCCGACGGCTGCACACACCTGTGCAAAATGCCCCCCATCTCCAACAAAGGTTAAAGTAAAGGTAAAGGTTCCCTTGCTCGAAAGCCAGTCGAATCCGACTCTAGGGTTGCAGTGCTCATCTCCGTTTCCAAGCCGAAGAGCCAGCGCTGTCCGAAGACGTTTCCGTGGTCATGTGGCTGGCATGACTAAACACCAAGGCACACGGAACGCTGTTACCTTCCCACCGAAGTGGTACCTATTTATCTACTTGCAATTTCTTGCTTTCGAACTGCTAGGTTGGCAGGAGCTGGAACTAGAGACGGGAGCTCACTCCATCTTGCGGCACCTGGGTCTCGAACTGCTGAACTACTGACCTTTCACAGACTGCAGTTCAGCGTTTAACCACTTGAGCCACCACAGCTCCCCCAACAAAGGTTACTTCAGAATAAATGCCCAGTAATAACCTAATGCCCTCCCCCTACCCATGAAGCCTCTATATGTATCCTTCCACCAGGGGAAAACCTGGGGCGCTTGGAGCTGGACACCCGAAGAAACCCAGATGGACAGCGCCAGCGACATCTCAGGGCGACTGGAAATTAAGAGAGAGACAGAGAAATGACACCTTATAGAGATCTACAGTGGCTTCACTGGTTTCACAGTCACTTTCTTCTTCCAACTTGCATCGCGCTTTTCTCTGCTGTTCTGACATTTCGTGATAAACCTAGAGTTGAGAGAAGAGAACCCTGGGTCATTCCGTCTTCAGAAGGACACTCTCCTGCAAGACATACCTCCATGCTTCTGGGAGCCCACTCCACGGCCGTTATGTTTGCAGCTAGGTGAGAGTTACACCAGGCTCTAGGCCAACCACACCCCTTGCTGCTGGGTGGATCCTGCCGCTACCTGACTGCTACACTGAGCAAAGTTTGTTTATTAAAACACTTAACTCCAGCTGGAAGTCCTTCTCCAATCTCAGGAGATTTGCCACAAATTAAAGCGGCTCTCCCGTTGGAGGAGGCCTCCTCAGGTTGGAAGGGAGGCTCCTTGGAGGGTGGCTGGATCCACCCTACTCTGTATTCACTAGAAGAGACTGATTCCAGATCTGCAGTTGCAAATGTCATTCTCCTTAAAATCCAAACCCTCCTGATATTCAACTGCAGTAGACACAGATCAATGAAGGCCAAATCCCACCATTACACTCCTACTTTGGGGGGGAAGGGGCACCTGCCTGATGGATGCATTTGCTATTGATATGGACAGGATCTGCTGCAACATCTGCCATTTTAGCAGGCATCTACTGACATTTTCAGCAGAAAGGTCAAACACAGAGCTGGCAAGGAAACGCACCCGGCATCCAAGAGGGCAAAAAAGAAAGAAAGAAAGAACAGAAAAGAGAAAGAATGCCATCTCACAGCAGCCTGGAGAGCCTGACTGATGTGCTTGGGGAAGGTCTGTGGTTCAGTGACAGATCGTCTGCCTGGCATGCAGAAGGTCCCAGGTTCAATCCCCGGCATCTCCAGTTAAAAAGGACCAGGCAGGAGGTGATGGGAAAGACCTCTCTCTGCCTGAGACCCTGGAGAGCTGCTGCCAGTCTGGGTAGACAATACTGATTCTGATTCAGTAGAAGGCAGCTTCATTTGTTCATGTGCCCTTTGGAGGCACCGTTAGTACTTGCCACCTTAACACAATGAGTGTGCGTGTTTGAACAGCTAGGACCCGCTGAACCTTTGTTGGTCTTAAAGGTGCCACTGGACTAAAAGTCCGTTCAAAGATAATTTATAACATTGTCTTCTCTCTCTCTTTTTTGCAATGTTTATTTTCCCAATACTGTTTTGATTATATGATGTTTTCGTGAATTCCTGTGTGCTTGAAGGTTCTTATTTCTGCAACCTGTTTTATTGGAATAAAAATGAACAGACTTTTTTTTTTTAAGCAGTCCATCAGCAATTCCAAGGAACTCTCCAGCTAAGACAGGTTTTCTCAAGGGCTGCAAGCTCTGAACTTCCTGTCCTTGGAAGGCAGTTTAGGAGCTTCAGCAACAGCCGGCTAGTGTGCGAAGGCAGGAAACCCAGACCTGCAGCCTCTTGGCGGATTTGGGGGGTTCCCTCCCTCCCAGCTCAAGTATTCCAGGCCAATAATTCACAGCACTCTGCCACACTCCAGCACAGTCCTCACCTCTTGCTAAGAGCTCCCGGAGGAGATCAGGGCCCTGCGGGACCTGTTACAGTTCCGCAGGGCCTGTAAGACGGAGCTCTTCCGCCAGGCTTTTGAATAGGAGCCGCTGCCGCCACTACTACCACCAACAGGGTCCTGCACAGCAGCACTGCTGGATGAGGCTGATTGGCCAACAAACATCGGGGCCACAGCATCCTCCCTTTTTGACTTTTTGACTCAAGGGTATGTGCAATGGGGAGAGAGGGGGTCAGTCACGCGGGATCCTGGGGCATTGCCCACTGTATTTAACTGTACTAACTGTTTTAAAATGTTTTATTGTGTTTTTATTGCACTGCGTGCCTTACTGTGGAACTACGGTTTTGTATTGCACCCGTACATTGTAAGCCGCGCTGAGCCCGCGCGCGGGGAGGGCGGGGTATAAATAAAATTAAATAATTAAATAAATAATAAATAAATCTAATAGTGGAGTGGTGGTGCATGCCACGGTGAGCAGAACTATCCACAGACCCTGTGGAAGGCCCATTACCTAATCTCAGGACTGTCGGGTCCCGCCATGAGGTTATTTTCCCTTCTGCTGCAGCTGTGTTTCGGTTTTGCTCCTTATCTGCCTGCTGGCCTTGAGTGCTCATTGCTTGGGTGTGAATGCCTCCGATTCTCCCGCTCACCCCTGAACCCTTAAACAGTTCCCCACGTTTTGTCTTCATTGCTTACTGGCCTCTAGGTGTCAGGGGGTCTTGTATGAACCCACTATATTTACCATTGCCATTTTGTATGCATCATTCCTGACTCAATGGGTGCGTTCAGACGCGGCATTTGTAACGGAATAGGTGACGATTCCAACCGGTGTACTTACCGGCGTTCACATGGCGAACATCTGCCTCCCGTCCCTAACCGTTACAAAGCCGTTTACCCCGTTGTACTCTGCCACTAGGTCCCAAGTGGTGGTAAACAGAGTGCAACGGTGGCTTCCGATACAAACCGGCGTCTGATCGCTCTCCACCGGTGCCTAGCCACTTCCGTCGGAAGCCTGAGGCTTCCAGCTTTCCCCCGCCATTTTTTTAAACTCTAAGCGATATGCGCTCGGGCGAAGCTTCGCCCCGAGCGTTTGTGAAGGAAAAAAAAAAGCCCTTACTTTACCGTCCCGGAGGAGTCCGGGACTGAAACGAGGCCAGGTTGGGCTTTAAACTTTAAAGGTAAGTGCTTACCTTTAAAGTTTAAATGTAAGGGGGGGGTTGAGCATGCGCAAAAATCGCCATTCTCTGAATGGCTGCCTGTGCGCATGCTCAAACAGTCCTTTAAAAAAAAAAAACGCCGACGCCCGCAGCGTGTGAGCGGGCGTCCACCGGAGGGCTCCGCAGACAGGAGGGTGAGTCTGATCGCGTTTCTGTCTGCATAAACTACACCGGTTCCAACCGGTGCAGTTTATGCCGGCAGAAACGCCCCGTCTGAACGCACCCAATGAGTCCAAGCCGACTTCATCTTACTCTGATCAATAAAGCTGAATCTAGTTAAGAACCTGCTGTTGACACTGAGTCATTGACGTACCTGACAAGGACTCCCCCAGTGTCCAGAAAAAACTGACTTGGGCCCCGTTCACATGCCGAATTTGCTGCGGGAGAGCCACAAATGCTGGGCAGATTTTCAGGGCGCGATCACACCGCAACATCTGGCAAGCGTAGTGCACCCGTGGCCAACCGTGGCATGCCGCCGAAGCTGCGCGGTTCAAAAGTATCTCAAGAAATGTACTAGCACATGGTTTGCCATGGGCTGCCTACAGAATTGTTCCGTGTGATCGCGCCAGCGTGCGGCTTTCCTCCAGCTGTCCTCCTTGACGCGCACGTGCTGACGGACGAAACCGCGGTGTGCTGCCGTCGCATCTGATCATTTTCTGGCGGGTCTAATTACGCTGGCGCAAAGAGCCACGCCTCCCCCCGCGTTATCTGGCCCGTGTGACCGGGGCCAAGGTAAATTAACCAAAAGATACAGATCCCTGAGCACACTCCAGGATGCAAGGAATGTTGAGAGCGGCTGAGAGCCACTGAAAGGGAGAGCTGGGGAACCTGGTCTGCGAGTTCCGGAGGGTCCTGGAGAGGGAAGCAGGGCTCAGAGGAGGGGCACTTCCCAGTTATTTTACCACCTTGGCAGTTCCTTGTGGGCTTCCAGCTTTTCTGAAGAGCAGTTCACAAGGGTCTGCCACTACTGCCACAGGTACCTTCAGAAATGCATCGAGGCTTCCCAGCTGCTGGCTTCCGTTGAGGAGATTTCTCTGCTCTTCTTCCTGAGCTTTTTTGAGACTTTCCATTTTCTCTGCACCACTCCTAAGGCACTCCTGGATTAGATCTTTGCCCAGCTGGATACACTCTGAAATGCAGAATTTTAAAGATTTGTATTTGTAGCCCAGGGGAGGGAGGGAGGGAGGGAGGGAGGGAGGGAGAGAAAGCGAAAGAGAGACCGGTCCTCCAGGCAGTCGATCCAATCTCCTTGCCAGCTTGGATGCAAGAGGTGGAGAGTGTGGAAACCTGCCTGAATACCCTGCGCCTGGTCATCGTGACAGCGGGAGGTAAGCCTACCCCTCCGGCACAGAAGGTAAAACCGGTGCGGTCGACTTGAGTGTACCTGAGAGCAATGCATGCGCCAAGGGCTATGCCTGAAGTGTGGGGAGCGGGGCCATTTCGCAGCCGACTGTGGTGGAGCGGGGCTCGGGAAGCAGGGACCGACCGACCCGGTGAAAACACGCATTGCTACCCCGGCCAAGAAGTCAACGGGGAAACCGAAATTCGCCAAAGCTCTGCAGGCCGCTCCTGAGGAATTGGGAGACGACTCCAGCAAGGACGACCCCGAGCCAGCGGGAAAAGGCCTGGTCCTGCTGTAAGAGCAGCAGAGCCTGATCCCGGAGGCGCCTAAAGTGGTGAGCAACTCCCCCCCCCTTATTTTTTGTGACTGTGACTCTGATTAACCCAGCCCTGGGAATGCATATCCGCGTAAGAGCACTCATTGACTCGGGGTGCGGGAGTGATCTCATCAACCCCTCCTTAGTTACAGGGCTGGAGGCAGGGGTGGTGAATCTGGAAGACCCATTGATTTTTACCCAGATGGATGGTTCTATTATGAAAGAACCGTGTGAATACGAGACTGTACCTTTGCGCTTTGGGGCGGGGGACCACTGGGAGGAGCGGTCGTTTGTGATCACCCCAGCCACCAGATTCCCGCTGGTGTTAGGAGGTCCTTGGTTGCATGGGCATGATCCTTACATTCTATGGGATGAAGGGAAGGTGCAGTTCATCTCGCCTCGGGGTCACGGGCACCAGTGGAACCCACAATGGGGCCAGCAGCCATTAGTGGAAACCCCTAGAGTGTGTTTGGCTCACGAAGAGCTGCAATTCATTCCCCCGGAGTACCGTGACTTGGCCAGGGTGTTTGAGGAGGAAGAAGCCGATGAGCTTCCGCCCCATAGACACTCGGGACTGTAGCACTGAAATACTACCTGGCCAAAAACTACCCAAGTTTCGTTTATTGTCTTAGCCATTGGCCATAACAGCACAAAGTAAATCAAAGCACAACAGAAATATACATCAATAACTTGCAGTAAGTCCTAGACCCCCTTATATTTTTTGCTGCCAGTGCAAACAAAGCCATTCTGCTAGTAACATGTGCATCAGTATCAGAAAGCAAGAACACGGTCAAATCCTGCTCAGCAGTTCCATTATACAGAGGTACAATAGGATAAATAAACCTTTGCCTAAGTGATTCGTGCCATAAACATCTCAGAATGTAATGCTTGACATCATCCACTTCATCCATACCACATAGGCATATTCTAGAAGCGGCAGGGACACCCTGAAAGCGGCCAATACAAACCATTAAAGGTATGGCATGGAACCTTAGGGCAGTAAAAGCCCTTCTCAGCTCCAAAGTAGTTAGTTTCTCAAGATATACAGTCCTACAATGGTCTCTTTTGAAGCTCTTATACAAGGGGGCTGTACGGCAACTTACTACCATATGTCGATTCAAAAGCCCATCCTTATTAAATACCCATTCCTTCAATGTAGCCCTTTGGTTTTCGTTTACCAATAGGTCATCAGGGATTGAGTATTTCAATAAAATAGAGTTCAACACTGGTATGGAGTACATAAGAATAACTGGCATGTATCCCAAGGCATCTAAGGATGAAATGAACTTTTCCCAAATCTGCTGCTCATTAGCAAGTGGATTCCTTTGGTGCTGAGAAGTATCAATTCAGCCTTAACTTCTGTATGGGATGGGAAGTAAATGTATGAAGCTGAGTATGTCTTGGCACATGAATGGAAGGTATGATAAACAAGACTGTCACCCAGGCAATTTTAAGTAATAGTTGTATGTCCAAATTGCCACCTAGTCCTAGCTTTTGGACACCTAGTGGACACAAATTGGGTGCATGAAATTTAATTAGTGAGTCAAGACACTTGCGATGGACTGTCAAGGGTTAATGCCTCACAGAGTCTGAGAACCTCTGAGTGACAGGCTGTACAAATGGAATTCTGTGGAGAGCATCAGAAATGACAGTTGGGAACTGACAGTCGAAGAAAAGACAGTTTAGCACTGACTGAGGACTGGGAAGGAGACAAGAGGAGCCATAGTCTGCTTCTGTCTAGAGAATCAAAGGCTGCTGCTAGATCGATAAAGGCAGCATACAGGGCCTTTGTGGGGCCCCTAACCGCCGAAGAGGCCAGGGTGTATAAAGTTTGGCAGTGTTCAATAGTTGAGTTCTCTTTTTTGAATCCGATTTGAAGGGGATGAATTAAATTGTTCTCTATAACTTGATCTTCAAGTTTATTTTTTAGATGACTACTATATAATTTGGACGCAACTGACAGTAAACTAATTGGCCTATAATTACACGGATCACACTCTTCACCCTTCTTATAAATTGGGACAATAATACTTGTGGTCCAACCCTTAGGGAGTCTGCCATTTCTATCAATCAAGGTAAAAAGCTTAGCCAGCATTGGGGCCCACCAATCAATAAATGCTTTAAAGCACTCAATTGGAATTAAGTCCTCGCTGGGAGATTTACCACTGGGTGTGGATTCGATCAATGACCTCACCTCACGCTCTGTTACCTCTGGCCAATGTGGTAGTGCAGAAAGAGAGGGATTTACCTGGATATTCTCACAATCACAACTAAAAACCTTGGCGAAATGGGCAAACCAGGTCTCAGCTTGGATATTAGAACCCCTCCTCATTGATTTACCACTAAAGCCTGCTGAAATTAGGCGCCAGAAGCTACCTTCATTCCTACTCCTAACCACCTTTTGGAGCTCCGCCCATAGTACATGCTATCAAAAACTACCCAAGGGGCGCATTTATGCGATGGGGCCAGCAGAGAAAGACAAACTACGCAGATTTATCGACAAAAACCTGGCTTGGGGTTTCATCAGGCCAGCCTCTTCCCCTTTTGCGGCTCCGGTACTGTTCAGGAAAAAGAAGGATGGGGGTTGAGGTTGTGCACGGACTACTGGGGTTTGAACGCGGTATCTTCAACCAATGCTTACCCCATGCCCTTGATCACAGACTTACTTGCCGAAGCGACTAAAGGGAAAATTTTCTCGAAGTTGGACCTCCGAGATGCTTACTTTCGGGTCTGCATCAGGGAGGGGGATGAACATAAGACTGCCTTTAATATCCCCCTAGGCCAGTTCAAGTATCGGGTGATGCCGTTCAGTCCTCAGGGGGCCCCGGGGGTCTTCATGAATCTAATCAATGAAGTATTGCACAAGCATTTGTTCAAGGGGGCGCTTGTTTACCTAGATGACATCTTGCTGTATTTCCCCCACCTTCCCTAACACGTGAAACTGGTGAGGGAGGTGCTGACCACGTTGCATAAGCACAAACCGTTTGCGAAGCTGTCCAAATGCGAGTTTCAAAAGACGCACATTGACTTTTGGGGATATCGAATCTCCGATAGGGGTTTGGAGATGGATCCGGGGAAAATACTTGCTTGTCAGCTCTCTAAGGCTGATCCTGCCCTGAGCAGGGGGGCCGGACTAGATGGCCAGTGTGGCCCCTTCCAACTCTGTGATTCTATGGCAGGGTATGAGCTTTCATGAGTCACCGATCACATCTTCAGAGATATCTGAAGAATCTGAAGACGTGAGCAGTGACTCCCGAACGCTCCTCCCCGGCCACAACTTTTGTTAGTCTTTCATGTGCTCCTGGACTCTTGCTCTTTTCTGCTGCTACAGACAGACAATCCTGGCACAGAACCATCTTGATCAATGAATCTGTAGTTCTATGACTCCTACAGCGTAGCAGAGGGGGAAGCAGCGAAGGAAATAACCGGGGGCAGATGATGCATGCGGGAGGGGAGGGGATTAAAGACTCTCAGAGGTCCCATCCGCAGGTCAATCGACGGTCTGACAAAGGAAAGGATCCTGCTGCGATCGCACTGGAAGCCACAAGCAACAGTAATGAACAAGGACTGTGGGAATGGGGGGTGGCAAACAGGGGGAATGCAGGAGTGCAGTGGGGCCTGAAGGGAATGGGGGTCTGGGTTCTCAGTTGTCCATCAGTAGCCGAACAGAGCCAGCAGCCCCCTCTATGCCAGGAGTCCTCAGTAAACTCACCGTCTTCACAGAGTTCCACCTTCCCCCAAAAGGCCTTCTGGATTCCTGCCAAGAGCTCCTCCCTCTGCTTCACAGTGAGGCTCTTCCTTTGAACTAACAGATCCAGCATGGGAGATATTGCCTGAAGTCTGCATTTACTTTCTTCCTGCAGCTGCGTCTTCAGCAAACCAACGATTTTCACCAGTTGCTCCCAGTTGAACATTCTCTCTTGGATGGCCTGAAAATAAAACGTGCCTCACATTAACACCAAAGAGGGTTAGAATGCCAGACTAGGGTCTGGGGGACCTGGGTTCGAAGCCCCACTTGGGCCATGGGAGCTCCCTGGGTGACCCGGAGCCAATCAATGCCCTCTCAGCCTCGCCCACCTCACAGGGTGGTTGTGAGGATAAAATGGAGGAGAGGAGAAAGATGTCAGCTGCTTTGGGTTCCCACTGAGGAGGAGGAAGGTGGGGTATAAATGAAATGAAATAAATAAGCAAACACAAAGGCCCCCCCCCCCCCAGCCATATCCTTGCAGGGTTTTGCCATGTGGCTGGCTTCACTGGAGCCGCTGAGCAGCACATGCTTGGCTCCCTCTCTGGGCACAATGTGGCCGTCAGCAGCCGTCTCAGAAACACAACCTGATCCCACGCGCCTTTAGATCCGACAGAGCTGCAAATGCCTGATGGATCTAAAGGGAACGATCAGACAGCAACATCTGGGAAGCGTCCTGCAGTCGTCGGCAACCCCTGCTGCTCCACCACGGAAGCGGAGTTAAAAGACACCGGGGGAAAGTCCGGTACTAAACGGGTTCCCATGGGCCATGGATGGAATTTCCCGTCTGATCATGCAAGCAGGCATTCGTGCCATCGGGATGGTCTGATCAGGCCATCCTGGCTCAGTGCCACCCCCCACCCCCTTTGCAGTATGTGCATCATCGCATACTCCACAGGAGGCCCTCAGTGCAGGGGTGTGAGTCCTCATCTAAGTGCATGGGAAACAAACGGCCAACCCTCCCCCCGCCCACTCACCCACAGTTGCGTCTGATCACAGTTACAGGCCGCCCCTGCAGCTACAATAGGAGGCGTGGTCTTGTAACTGCGTGTCAAATTCCTCCAGAGGAAATAGCCTCACTCCCCACCAATGTTCCCTCTAAGCTGTGATGTCTCGTGAGCAAAAATTCTACTTTGTGAGCAACTGGCATTAAAGTTGTGAGCCAGCGATTTGGCTACTGCATAGATTAGTTTGCCCTGGAGCCATCCCTTCCTGAGCTAAGACAAAAATGTGTGAGCTGGAGGCTAAAAAACTGTGAGCCAGCTCACACTAACTCACCTTAGAGGGAACACTGCTCCCCACCCCACGCTTCAACTGGTGCAACCTAAATCAGGACCTCAAATAACCCCCCCCTCTCACACAATGGATTAGTCTAATTCTCATACCACAAAATGGGAATTGGGGAAAGAAAGTGCCGGGTGCGTGGGTCCTGCAATGCACCATGCTCTTGTGAACTGTACTGATAGGAGGGCCGGAGAGCAGGGACCGCTTCGGATCGCAGCTGGGCGCCTCCGCCTTTTCTCCTCCACAGACTGCCTGCCCTGGTCCCCGTTCTCCCAGCCCCTCATGGCTGACTTGCTTAACAGCGTGATCACAAGGGCATTTTTGAAAAGAGGCCCAGGTTGTCACCCTCTTAATGGAACAGGATTGTCATCCACTGCAATGACCATCATTGGTATCCCCTGCTTTCTGTGCCTGGTCCTCTACTTTCTGTATTTCTTATAGCTTACATTGCCTGAGGCAGTTTTTCGTTTACGCCGGTCCCTTAATTCTGCAATCCTGGCCCAACTGATTCCTGAGCATCTTGTGCTGTCTGACTGTGCTGCTTGTATCTCCTGTCATCTGCCTTGAGTCCGAGCAAGAAAGGTGGGCACGAAAGAACGTAAATAAACAAACAAACAAGGGCCGTGTGGATATCTGTTCAGCACTGCCACAAACCTTCAGGAACGAAGTACACGGCTGGCAGTGGGAATGGGAGCAACCGCTTCATTTACACTGAACGCTCCCACATTAATCTCCCTAGACGGAGCTGAAAAGGAACGTCTGTTTCTAAAATGGTTGAAGCAATTCTTCGGAATGAAAGAAGACGGGCAACCAGAAGAGGGCGCAGCAGCGAGTTTAGAAGAAGAGGACGAAGACCCAACAGGAGCAGAAGGAGCCGTGGCCAGAGAAACATATGATCTACGACTAAGAGTTCACAAGTAGCTCTCAAAGTCTCAAAGATTATGACTGAAGAAGATATGAGACTTTGTACACACTGAGAAGCTAACAGTCTATTACTAAAATTGGACTTACTAACTCCTAAATTCATTGTTTTAAACGAAAAGCTATGTGTTTTTTATGACTAACTGAATACTAACTGTATTTGACCTTCCTTTCTTGGGTTTTTAGTTATAGTGTGGGTTTTCAGTTACTGTCCTGTCTCCTGGGGTTTTTAATTTTTTTCCCCTTCCCAGTTTTTCTTTCTTCCCTCTTTTTTATGTAGTTGTGTAGTTGTAACAAAAACCAATAAAACTACCCTGGTTTCAGGGGATTAAAAAAAAGGAAAAAAAAGAAAAGGAACGTCTGTTTCTGTTGCTGAAATTCCAGACTCTTAACTTAGATGGTCACACCTCCGTTCGAGGAGAGGGCTGCAAAGCTTCCAAAAAAGGCCCAAAGCCAGATGGCTTGCCGCCATTTTGCCAGCTCCTGGGGTCCCAGAGTGGTGCTCTGGCGCGCTCCGGCCCCAAAAGACCCCTGGATGGCTCACTCCCTTTTGGCAGCCCTACCGCCAGCAGCCTCCTCTGAGGCCTGTTCAGGGCTGCAGCCGAGCTTCCGAAGCACCGCCTGGCGCAAGCAACGGCCCCCCCCTCCCCTCCAGGACGATTTTGAGTGCAGGCCCTTGACAAGCCTTACCCTGGCCTGTGAATCCTGAGTGTCTCTGAAGGACTCCTCCACAGCCATCACTGCCTCCGTCAGGCGCATCCGGATTTTCTTTGCTTTGGCGCTTGTGCACTTGGATTGATCCAGGAGAAAGAGCAGGGCACGGTCGGTCTGCTTCCAGAAAGCCTCCATCTAAGTGTTAGGAATTATAAGCTTTAGTATTTTAAAATCACAAAAGTTTCACTGTGAGAGAAAGAGAGTGTGTGTGTGGGGGGGAAGAAATCGCTAAAGAGGACTGGGCTCAAGAACCTGGTGCTTTCAGAGGGCTGCAAATGTCCTATTCTGGAAGCTTCCTGACGGAGGGCTTTTTCACTCCAGAGGACAAACTCAGGATACTTTGCAACCCACCCCGAGGGACCCCGGGGCTCACTGTCTGGGAACCGCCGCGGTAGAACATATCCTTGTCCTTCACAGCCCCTGTCGACAGCCTGAAAGGTATCGATCTCAGCTGCTCACCGAATGGGTGGCATGTGATGGAGAAAAGAGGGAAAGAAATCCACCCCCGGAGGGTGGTGAAGATTGGGGTAATTATTCAGCACAGGTGTGATATTTTGTTCTGGACTCAGAGGACAGGGCGGCTGGGGAAGACGGATACTGGCTGGGGACACTTTGGGACGGCCAGCTTTCCACCCGGCTCCTCGTGTTTTAGTGATTAAAAAAAGGGGTCACCTCTCAACTAGAGCTGCTCCTCAGTTCTGCTCCAAGGGGGATCTGCTGGCCAGCCCCAAACAGAAGCCAGCCCCCAAACACAGGCCAGCTGGGACCTTCCATAGCTTCCCCCTTTCGGGGTAGTGAAAGAGAGCGGCTAGCCCGAGGTCCCCCCATCCAGGGCTTCACAGCAAAGCGGGGACCTGGGCCTGTGTGCTCTCCCACTTCTCAGCTGGGACTCTAGCCCACTGGCTCTCGGGGATCTTCCCTGAAGCGGCAGGTGTCAGCCAGGCCTTTCTCAAGCCCCGGCTGCCATGGGAGTGGGGGTGACTCTTGAATGTTTGGTTTCATTTCTGCTGTGTCTTCTGTGTTTCTATTATCTCTGTCTGACCTTCAGTGTCTGGTGTAGCATTTCTCCTGGGAAAAGTAGCCCGTTACTTTGGCGGGTTTCTACCTGGCCTCTGATTGGACCTGAGCCATCAGGGGACCCTTATGAACAATGTACATCTGCTTGCTTCTCGAGCTTTAGGCCAGTTCTGACACTGAAAGTGTTAAAGATATCTGCATACTCTCAAAGTCTTAATAAACTTTACTTCTTTGAATGAAAGCTCTTGGGAACTGATTGCTGCAGGGGTCTGACCATGGGCGGTTTCAAGAGTGCCCAGAAGCCTCCTGGGCTGGCAACAAATAGGGTGGGATTGTGGTGTTTGGCCAGCCCAAGACGCTTCTAGGCATGCCCAGCACAGAGTCCAACACTGCTGGAAGCCTACAGAATCTCTAGTTTCCGGATACATTGACCTTCATCCAGACTGGAACCAGTTGTTCTGCCCCCCCCCCCAGATGTCCGTCCTGCACTAGGCCGAAGGAAGATTCAGGTGGGGTCGCCGTGTTGGTCTGGAGCAACAGAACAAAGTCTGAGTCCAGACTGGGCATCTTGAAGACCAAAAGAATTTAATTCTGGGTATCTGAAGAAGTGTGCATGCACCCGAAATTTATACCCAGAGTTAAACTGTGTTGGTCTTAAAGGTGCCTCTGCACCCAGACTGAAGCAGAAGGAAGTATTGCTAAGATCACGGTTTCACAAAGGAGCACCCAGAGCTTGGAACGTGTTCAGAGCTTCCAAAAACCGGCTTCGGCAACAGTCAACTCTTCCAAAGCACAGTGCAGACTTTAAAAAAAAATCAACATCTGTCTTCATGTATCTGATTTAAAAAGTAGCTTTTTAAAAACCCGAATTAACGTTTCAGGCACTGAAGATCATCAAAGTCATTGAGATAATGTGATAAATAGAAAGAGGCTGAAATATCGCCTATGCCTGGAGCATGTTCCCACCCCACCAAGAACCAGGTTTGGAAAAAAACACACCCCAAACTGAGGCAGCAATACTTTGTTCCCTCAAAAACAATCTCGATACAGATCAAAGACGAAAAGCCCACTGATACCTATAATAATAATATCACTGTGGTGTTAGGATATTTTTGAAGCCGGTTAAAAAGCTAGGGGGCTTTGATGAAGACACTTCTTAAAGGGGAAGCGGGTGATTACATTGTCTAGGACGTGATCCGCATATCCCTTCTCGTTCCTTTCCACGTCATCCAGGGTTTGATATTCTGTTTCTTGCATTCCGGAGACCTCCATGTTCAAGAGTCTGGAACTGAGCTGGGTTTGCAGCTCTTCAAATGCCTGAGAAAGGAATTACAACACAAGGGATGCAGTTACACGGAGCTTTTGCCACTCTACAGAGACGGAAGATACGCAGATTTTCCGGGCGCGATCAAACCGCAACATCTGGGAAGTGTAGAGCTCCCATGGCTAACCCGAGGCTTCCCGCCGAAGATGCGCCGTAAGAAACTACTACTTCCGAGGTACTAGTTTCCGGACACAGCGGGGCAAGGGCGGGCGTCTGATCACGTTTCTGGTGGTAGCTCGTGGCGCCCGCCCATGTCCCGTCGCGAAAAGGTTCCCCCCCCAAGTCTTTGGGTAGTCTTTGCTGTGCTGCAGGATTGACGTATGATCGGCACCTCCCTCCGAACCACGGGACATCGGTGGGACGTTTGATCTGGCGGCCGCGTGGTAGTTCGCTCCGGGGCAAACAGCCACGCCTCCCCCCGGCGATATTCGGCCCGTGTGACCGGGGCCAAGGTTTATTAAATCAGAAGAAAACGTATCTGGCTGATTTGTTCGAGGAAGCGAGCTGTTCTACCATTTCTCCTGCCCTAAACAGGGGTGCGCAAGATCCCCACTGAGGACAAACACTCCGGGGAAACCAGCCACAGGTGAGGGGCCAGCGGATTCTGCCAAGTAGCGGGATCCAGAGGGACACTCACAGCACCATGACGCAGCCTGCCTTCCCAGTGGAACAGGCCAAGAGAGGCAGTGGTGGGGTGGGTGCTGGCAGCCTGCACCGCACAGAGCTGAAGGCCCAAAACCCCAACCCCTTTCTCCTGACCAGGAGCACTACGGAGACTCGAAGCGCTCACCAGACCCTGAGGCCCGCCACCATCCAGATCGCGTTTTGGAACTATACTGGTTCATTTGGTTGGAGATTCCTACCGGAGTTGTAACGCTCTCCTCCACATCTATCCTGGAGGTTTGGCTTAAGGGAGAAGCCTTGTCAAAATGACCTGCAATGAAACTCTCCGAAAAGGATGGCTCAGGAACCACAGGAGAGACCAGCGCAAAGTCCTGATGGCACCCCAATCCCAGGCAGGGTCGCCTCTGGGCTGGAGAACTAAAGGCCCCGCTGCTCAGAATGAGATCCTAAAATCAAGGATACATCTGATGCACCACGTTTGTCAATCTGTCTTCAGCAGAGAACCCTTTACAACCTCCGGTGAGTGAGCAGGCGGGCCTCGGTGCGCAGCCAGCCTGCAAAAGCAGCATTTTCCGGCCCGTGTGACCGGGGCCTAAGATAGTTATTTGAAATGTGATTATCTTTAAATCTCATTTATTCAATTACGTTTGAGAAATGTTAAGAGGAGCATTGATTTTCCTTGCGTGTGGTCTTTCAGTATCTTTAGGGTTAACGTTCTTGTCTCTGCTTTATATTATCTTGTTTAATAAAAAGAGTTATTTCTTTTTCAATAAAAGATCATTAACTTGCTGAAAGTTTCTGCCTGATTGTCTGGCGCAAGGTTGAACACAGAAACTGATGTATTAGAGAGACTGGATTGTAACCCAGACAGTAGAAATTAATTTTAATGACATGATAGTTATGAATTTATGAAATTATAGTTTATAGGGTTAGATGGGCACTCTTTTTCTTGCTGTTACTCTGCATTAAGCTACATCTGTTATACTGATTGAGACATTTGGAATTATGGTTGTTATTAATTTAAGACTTCACTCTTCATTACAGTTACTGATATACATTATTGCTAATATTAATAAAATTAATAAAACTGGGTTTTTTTTAAAAAAAAGAACTGACTTATAAATATTGTACTATTGCAGATAAAGTTGCCCCTTTTGAAGTCTGTGAAAACTACTTGGCCAGTGAGAATAATTCTCACAAAATAAGTGGCTCAAACCTTTGAAAGGATATGGGATAATTATTCAGTTACACCACAAAAGTATTGCCAGCCATCAAGCCTCAATTTCTGTCAGTAAAAGGTGGCGGGGGGCAGGGCCCTTTCCAGAGCTGCTTTGGCTTTGGAAGGAGGCAGGGCTCATTTCCAGCCATAACGAGCAGGAACGCCATTCCGGCAGTAAGAAGGCCCAGGAGCTGCAAGCCCCGCCCCCAGCCATCAGTGGCCAGGAGCAAGAGGCGTGGGAAGCAGCACATGCTGCCTCTGCTTTCAGCCACCACCACCACCACCCAGAAGGCAGGGTACGTTGGTGGGGGTGAGGGTGGGGGCTTGATCGGGTGGGGTGGGTGGGAGAGGCGGGGGCGGCCTGGCTGGTGTGGGAGGGGGCGGGGGCTTGATCGGGTGGGGGTGGGAGAGCCACAGGCAGGGCGCCAGTGGTCTGGCTGGAGCGGCGGTGGCAAGGGGGCTTGATGGGGGAGGGGGCTG
>NW_015175418.1:128125-136492 GCF_001447785.1 Gekko japonicus
GGGGGGTTGATCGGGTGGGGTGGGTGGGAGAACTGGAGTGCAAGCGGTAAGGGAGTAAGTCCCAATGAATTCAGTGGGATTTACACCGCGTATATTCCTCTCTTTCTATCAGTGCCATGTCTATGGCTTTCATCTCACTTCCTGTCCCTTGCCTTGCTTCCCAGGTTAGATGTTCCATAGAGAATAAGAGTATTCGTTTGTGTGTATATCTGTCATATGTGTATTTTGACTGCTGTGGAGGTCACAGCTGTATGGGGGAATTGTTTAAAAGGGATTTGCCTTTTAAAGGGATGGAAAGGGAGACTGGGGCTCTGATTCTTTGGCTGAGGAGGCAGGCGTGCCTACCTGCCTGGGTTGTTGTAAAAGGTTGCAAAGTGAGACCAGGGGCTCTGATTCTTCCTTCCTGCCTTTCTTTCCCCATCTATTTGCCTTCTTTCCAGCTCTCCCCTCTCTCCCTCCCACTCCTCTCTCCCTACTTTCTTTCAACTTCCTTCCTTCCTCTCCATCTCCTTGCCTCCTTTCCCTCCCTCCTTCTCTTCCTTCCTTCCTCCCCATCTCTCTCTCTGAGTTGGGAAATACCTGGAGATCTTTGGGTGGAGCCTGAGCAGTGGGTGTTGCCTTCTGACACACTTCCGGTGATGTCAGGGGGTGTGGCATGAGTTATGCTGAGGAGCTCCTGCACCTGTTTTTGCTCATGAGTTATGCTGAGGAGCTTCTGCACCTGTTTTTCTATAAAATGACCACTGGAGCCAGGCCTACTAGCCAGCACTGGGTGACCTGATACCACCCTATGTGCATGGCTCACTCGGGACTGGCTCCTTGGGTATTGTTCACCAGCCGCCACTCCAAGAATGTTGTGAGGATTAAATGGAGGAGAGGGGAATGATGCAATTTGCTCTGGGTCCCCACTGGGGAGAATGGCAGGGCATAAATGAAGGAAATAAATAATAAACACAGCCGAAGACGGCGGGCAGGTGAAAGGCAGGTCAGCTGGTATATGGGAAGGAGAGAAGGAAGAAGGGAACAGTGAGGAGATGGGGGCTGCCAAGAGGAAGCAGTCTGTGGAGGGTGATACAGGGGAAGCCATACACTGCCATGGGTGACTTTCCTCTCCTCCATTTTGTCCTGACAACAACCCTAGGAGGTAGGTTAGGATGAGAAAGAGAGGGAGAGACTGGCCAAAGTCACCCAAAATAAGTAAATAAGAAAACTGAGTAGGGACTCAAACCTGGGTCTGCCCACGGGTAATCCGACATCCTATCACCATACAAAGACTGCCATGCCTCCAAGGTCAGCGCCCTGCATTCTTAAGTGCCATTTCCTAGTGCTGCAAATGTTAGGTAAAGGTTTCCCTTGCTCGAAAGCCTGTTGAATCCGACTCTAGGGGGCAGTGCTCATCTCCGTTTCCAAGCCGAAGAACCAGTGCTGTCCTAAGACTTCTCCGTGGTCATGTGGCCGGCATGACTAAACGCCGAGGGGCACGGAACAGTGTTACCTTCCCACTGAAGTGGTACCTGTTTCTCTACTTGCAATTTCTTGCTTTGGAACTGCTACGTTGGCAAAAGCTGGGGCCAGAGACGGGAGCTCACTCCATCACGCGGCAGTTGGGTCTCGAACTGCCAAACTACAGACCTTCTGATCTGCAGCTCAGCGTCTTAACCTCTGAGCCACCGCAGACCCATGCAAATGTTAGGGTCTGGTTATTAAAGTATTTACAGTATATCCATCTATCTTGAACATTAGCTTGTAAATGTCTAGAATTCAGTTTTTATGAAAGCTACCCTGAAAAGTGGATTCTGGTCAAGCACATAGTACCATAATTCCATGGCAGAAATGTGTTCTCATTAACAACTTACGGTATTGATGGCATTGCACTTTCTATGCTGCTGTTCCTACTCACAGCAGAAGATAAAAAGATGGTAATTAGCACTCATTAACTCAGCTGAATTAATGGCATTCCAGAACATCTTGTATCTTTCAGTGATCTCAGTGCCTTTTCTCCTTGCAGCAGGCTGCACAGATTTCAACTGTCTAACTGCGACAGGTCAGAACATTTATCAAAAAACCTGTGCCATAGGGACCATAAAGAACAAGAGTTTAGAAAGAAATCTCAGTGGCTGGGCACATCCTTTGCTCAAACAGGGGCTTAAAATGACATGTTTTGGAGAAATTAGTGGAACAGAAGAGTCTGCTGATTATATGGGACATACACACTTACCGTTTCTTGTGTATGAAGGATGCTTTGATACAAATCTTCAGGCATTTTCTTTTTAAGGTAACAACTGTCTGTGTGCATTCTGAAAATGTGCAGAATTGCCTGAATAAAGACACAAAACAGAGTAAAGCCGAGACGAACGTCATGACAACACTTTTGCTGCTTAAATGTAGTCATGAGAACGGTCCAAATCTGGAGTCCAGTGTTATGGTATTGGGGGGTGTTGCCCTGCAAGGCACTTGATGTGCTCCTATGGACTATAACTCATAAGTGATAAAAATGGACTGTGCAGAGATATGCTTGAGGGACGGTACTGCATGGTGACCCAATATGATGCCAGTTGAGATTGCACACCTGAGAGCAGAAAACCTTCCTTTTGCGTTGCTGTTCCAGTGGTCCTTCGAGGTTACCTGCCCTCTTACCTGTTGTGAGATGGACCAGTTCCCTAGCTTGCATAACGCCATGCCATGCCAAGGCACAAGGACAAAGAGCTCCAAACACCATAAGGAGCTCCCTCTGACACACAACCCCCTTCCCCCCCTCCATCTACCTGCAAAACTGCATGTAACCAAGAGGATCTACACATGGTTGCTTGGCAACTAATCACTTGCCCATTAACAACTCAGCTAGGACCATCCAGAGACAATAGCCCTAGACCGATTACTCATTTCCTCTTCATCCAGGTGCCAGTCCCCAGTCTGAGTTACTAGTTTGCAATATTGACCACTCCCTAGCTCCCCTCCCCTTTTCCTTCTACCCTAATAGTATGTTTTTAAAGGTAAAGGTAAATGTTCCCTTGCTCGAAAGCCGGTCGAATCCGACTCTAGGGTTGCGGTGCTCATCTCCGTTTCAAAGCCGAAGAGCCAGCACTGTCTGAAGACGTTTCCATGGTCATGTGGCTGGCATGACTAAACACCAAGGTGCACGGAACGCTATTGCCTTCCCACTGAAGTGGTACCTATTTATCTACTTGCAATTTCTTGCTTTCGAACTGCTAGGTTGGCAGGAGCTGGAACTAGAGACGGGAGCTCACTCTGTCATGCGGCACCCGGGTCTCGAACTGCTGAACTACCGACCTTCCACAGCCTGCAGTTCAGCATCTTAACCACTTGTATGTTTTTAGGGACGGACTAACAGGAGGTGTGACATGGGGATGTGGCCAGTCCAGCCTGCCCCCCCACGCCACCTTATAAATGGTGATACCCGATCACATGTCTCTCTCTCTATGACCCCTATCTAAGCTTTATCCCTCTTATGTCCAGCTTGCTATCCTAACACCCTCCCTCCATCTTTGACTCTAGGTCTGCAGCCAGAGTCCCACGTGTTTCTGCCGGTTCAGGACACATTCCTTATATCCAATTCTCCCCTCCCTTCTTCCATTGGAACAGTTCACTCAGCAAGGACAGGTAACTATTGCCCAAACAACGAATAATGCGAATGTGCTTATTATCTATCTTTATTTCCTAGAATCTGTATAAGAGTGTGTGCGTTTGTGTATTGTTTGAATGAGAAGTCTCCTTCAGTAAAAGACATCATTTTATACTGAATCCAGTCTCCGTGTCTATTACTGGTAACTACTGGAAAAGGTGGGACATCTGTATACATCGGTGTTTGCTCCCTAATTTGCCTATTGCCAATTAATAATCATAACTTTCCCCATATTAATAAGAAATTAAGGCAATTTGGCTAACGGGGGGGGGGGCTTTTCAAGTTTGTCTCACCAAATAAGCTCATATTTAGTAGACTCACCCGTGCTTCATTACTCATTTAACTGGCCTGGCTTGAGTGAATTCTGGCATCCAAGGGTGGACGCATCAAGCTTCCCAGGGCTTTAGGTGATGCTTTTCCAAGCTCAGCGTCCAGAGATGTCCTCCCACCTGCAAAGCCCCTGAATTGCAGCCCCCCCCCCACCGCGGAAGACTCTACTCAGCTCTTCCAGCTGCTGAAAATGGGAATCTTTTGGACTCTCTTCTAAAAACCTGCTTTGAAGTAAGTTCTAGTTAGCTGCTCATCCTTTAGACTATAAAATGACAAGTGAGAGCCACAAGGCCATGCAAAGAAGGGGAGATCCTACTTTCCATTGCTGCCCCTTCTCCCCCTCCCACTGATTCTGTTCCCCCCCCCCACCCCCGCTCTGCTTCCCATCCCCCCTACTCCGCCACCTTTTCACCCAAATCGGGTTGTCTCTATCCATATCTGTATCTGTTTACCAGCTGACAAGAAAACATTGCAATACTTGAATAATCTTTCAACATACAATTAATCCTTCAATATGCAATTAATTTGAAACATAAAACAAACAAAACATCTGTATATCTAATTCTCAAGTCGCCCCCTGGTGTGTGGATACTTAAATCCACACATCGGGGGCACCTGGGGGGGAGAGAGATTTTTGGGCACACGTGGGGCGGTCCCCAGGTGTGCACAAAAATCTGAAACCCCGGGAAAAATATCGGGGGGATGTTTAAACCCCCCCGAAACTGACAGAGCGTCCCCTGCGCATGCGCAGGGAACGATCTGTGAACGCTGCCGCCGCCGCTGGGAGGAACCGGCAGGATGGGGGGGGACTTACCTCCTCTTGCTGCTTCCTCCTCCGCCTCCTGAGTTTGGAGCTCAGTTTGGAGCTCTGCCTCCCTCCCCCCCACCCCGCGAGTATCGCGGGTCCACCCCTTGTGTTACCTTAATTGCAAAATTAATATTTAAATCGTATTTTCCTCCCACCACCAGGGCAGCGGGCATGGCTTTTTGCTCCTCCGTTGTATTCTCACATCCTTCTGTGAGGCAGGCTAGACCGAGGCGGGGGGGGGGGGGGGGGGGCAGGGACTGGCGCGACTGGCCCAGGGCCCTCTAGTGAGATTTCCCCAGGCCAAGTCCACCATTCAAGCTGCTACAACACACCCGCTCTCAGGTACAATGTGACCAAGTAACCACATATGCTCAGCCCAGCCATTTAAACGTTTTTTAGCAGGGACGCCAAAGCAGCGCACCCTCAGGGAAACCACTCTCACATTGTCTGAGCTGTCCTGGAGAAAGAGAGGAGAAAGTATACACGTAAGGGACAAATATTTAAACTAATTAAAAATTGACTTGCATCTTTTGAAGGCTGGATCTGGAAAGCCTGAAGACACCTGCCTTAAAGGGAAGTTTATAGTCCCCAAAATGGGGAAGCATTTAATGACAGTCAGTTTGCTGGGAAGGCAATTGTAGCAGACTACTGGGAGAAACCAAGTTAACCCAGGCTATGTCACTCTGTCCTCGCACATATCCAGAATTAAACTTCGTTGGTCTTAAAGGTGCCCCTGGACTCAAACTTAGTTCTCACATCTGTTTGTTAACTCTTTTATTTGTATGCTCATTTACTGCTGTCCACAGGTCTTACCAACTGCTTTAATCCAATCTTAGCTATTCTTATTGCTCAGTTACTTATGCATCTTGACTCTAACTAGCCCTTCTTGGCAACTAACCCCACCCAATTCCTGTACCGTACGTAAGGCTTGAGGAAGTCTGTTTAAATGTATCTGAAGGAGTGTGCTTGCACATGAAAGCTTATACCCAGAATGAAATTCTGTTGGCCTTAAAGGTGCCCCCACTGGACTCCGACTTGGTTCCAAATCAACATAAAGTCTGAACATTTGCATACAAACAAAAGCCCTTTACCTCCCATCACAAAAAGCAACTATAAAAGCACTGGAGATTCTCAGAATCTTCCCAAAAAACTATTTACAGGCATACTGGGTGTCAGCAAGCTGCCAATGGCTCTTTCCGGTAACTGGATTAAGTATACCCTTCCCCCATCCCTAGAGTGGATGTATTCAGCCTCCCATGCGCATGTCTACCCAGACTCTCATGCGCACATTTTTAGTTAGCCTGCATTCCTTTCCGTGAACGCTAGACTTGCTTTGATGTAATGCTATCTTGCCAAGGCCACAGGTGGAAAAGTGCAGCCGGCTTTGCTTAGTCTTTAATGAGCAGTAGTGTGGGAATAGTATAATTGTTTATGCTTAAGAAACCGTTGTTTCTCAGGGTTTGGGCGCGAGCCGGGCCGTTCAGCCGTGCGCAGGGGAATCATATCGATTGGCTTCTGTCATTATGAATCTGCTTTATCTTACTCTGCACCGCACATTTCGTTATTCTGAACAGTGCCTCTGTTCAAGTGCTTCATGGCTTCAATAAAGTAAAACCTTCTTGCAAGTGTGTACTACGTTGTATGCTGTGGGGTCCTGACACTGGGCTGCTTTCTCTCCAGTTCCTATTCCGATGACCTTTGGCATCCCCCCCCCCCCCATGTCTCCTTTTTTGAGAATGTTGAGGATTTTTCTGATCCTTCTTCCATCTCACTTTCCTCCTGCTCCCCTCACTTCTCTTGCACCTAACTTTCTGCTCCTCCCCAATTGAGTGAAGATTAGATCAATTTGTTTCTTCCCCCTTCCGGCTGCGTTAAAAACATGCCTTTCAACATCCTTGTTTGTTCTTGGATGAGAAGCCCCCTCATTGTCAATCCCGGCTGACTGCACTTTCTTACCTTGTAAAGGGCTGTTTTCAGAGAGCATTTGTACGTAATGGCTACCCCCAAATAAACAGCAGATGCTCAAGGGCTGGAACAGCCAGCCATCTGCAGGGGCCCAGCATTGAACAGAAAGGTGTGGCCCATCCTCTGTGCCCCCCCCATCCCTGCACGCTCACCTCTCCCGCTAGGTGGTGTAGTGGATGGAAAAGCACTTGGCCCTTCTGTTCTCTTTTTAGCCTTGGCAGGGGGCTTCAAGGGCCCACTCGCTCTTCCAGAAAACACACAAATGCACGAATGAAGCCCTGGAGGACACCTTCCCCAAGACGCTCCAAAACCTGGAGCTTGCCTCGGAGCATTAAGTGTTCCCTCACTCCCTGTTTTGTCTACACAAATGCTTAAAAATTCTTTTTTCTTGGCATCTAGAAAAGGCTTCCTCTGCTTGACCTTGTCCTTCCACTGGATGTCAAATAAAGCTATGAAACGTTCATGGCTGCTCCCTGTTTACACTCCTCCTTGGGAGGAGGCAGGGATGCAAGTACAGAGCAGTGGTCAGTATGACGGTCCTGAAGCTCAGGCAGTTCTGTCCACAAAATGGCCCCTTTCTCTGGAGTTGGCGTTCCTGTCAAGGCCAGTTCACAGAATTCCCTTCCTGTACTTTCTGAAGAGGGAAAAGGAGCGACGTGTTTTATGATGTGCCGCATTTTGTCCTACCCACCCTCCTCTCGTGGAGCTCAGAACCGCGCGGGAGCCTCATCGCAGTCTTGTGAGGCAGAGTGACTTGCCCAAGTCCGTGTACTGCGCTTCAGAGCCAGGCAGGGATTTGAGCCAAGACTGCCTCACTGAACCACAGCTGCACAACTCTCAACACCTCCCACCGTTGGCTCAGCTCGGAAGCAGCCCCACTGCCAGGCTGTGCCAGGTGTCCCCTGCAAGCTGGACATCTGGGCACCGTTAAGGCAAGTGGAACAGAAGGGGGGCACAGCTGACCCCCAGAGCACAACTAGAGATGTAAAGTTTCCAAAAATTTTGAAACTCGGGAAAAAAAGGAAATTTTCTGCAAAATCTTTTTTCTTTTCCAGATTGGAAGTCATTCTGTTACTTTAGGAACATAAAATATGACTATGGACATTTTTGCTTGGCATGAAATTATCACAACTAGCATATTAAAAATATAGTGTATCTAAACAATTATTACAAACAGAATATCCACCCACATGCAAAAAAACCCCTGAAACCTTTTTCTTTTCTTGTGTCAATAGCACCTCCTAAAGGAAGAAATGCATCTTGTTCTTGCATTGGAGAGTTCAGTTTGTAACCTAGGACTTGCTTGTCCTCAGTGCACAGAAATTAGATCAATCTGAAATTATTTGGAAAATATTTGAACACCTTGTCTTAAAATATTTTATTTATCATGTTAAAATAAAACATTCCATAATCAATATTTGTAACCTAGGACTTGCTTGTCCTCAGTGCACAGAAATTAGATCAATCTGATACCATACCTATTTTTTAGAAATGATATGGAAAATATTTGAACACCTTGTCCTAAAATATTTTATTCATCATGTTAAAATAAAATGTTCCATAATCAAATTTTTTTCTTTCCTTTTCTTTTTTCAATTTTTCCAATTTTTCAGAAAAAACC
>NW_015175418.1:137205-137684 GCF_001447785.1 Gekko japonicus
CTGTCTCCTTAGCTCCATGTCCAGCCGTCGGAGATCCCTCAGAAAGAGGCTGTACAAGCACATCTTCACATCAAATCTAGAACAGCCAAAAGGCATCTCATTAATATCTACGCAACACTGCATACACATTGAATTTTTAAAAAGAAAGCACTATTAAATAATATTGCCTGGTTCTGAGAAGTCTTGACAACCATGAGCTGATCCATCAGGCCTCTGGGCTGGCAGATTAACCGTAAAACAGGGCGACTGCACAGCGAAGCAGTCTTAATCGAAGCTGTCCTGGTTTGACTGGGATTCCTCACAGCTCTTCCGTTAGGGAGAGGAACTGTCGTCATGTGCCACCACCGTTTATCCCACAGTCTTTAAAGCCCAATTGGGTCCTACAAGTGAAGCCAGCGGACCAAGCTGCAGGACGGAGGGTGGCCTCCCCCTCCCCAGCTGTTCCGTTCTGTTCCAGCATGACATGAGTTCACTGCTGT
>NW_015175418.1:137765-145226 GCF_001447785.1 Gekko japonicus
CTGAACCCTGCGGAATGCAGCCACGCGCCCCTGAAGAGGTCCTAAATGCTGACTTATTGCAGGTTGGCATATGGTCATAAGAATCTCTGCTCAGTGAACATGGCTTGGCTCACTGTAGCTTGCTGAACTGAACCCTGCGGAATGCAGCCACGCGCCCCTGAAGAGGTCCTAAATGCTGACTTATTGCAGGTTGGCATATGGTCATAAGAATCTCTGCTCAGTGAACATGGCTTGGCTCACTGTAGCTTGCTGAACGGCACCGATCTGCTCGGAGACACTGTGAACAGTGGACAGCTGGCAGGAGCAAGCGTCCAGCGGACATTCAGAAAACCAAGTGATGAGTCAAAGGCAGAAGATGGGTCTTCTCCAGCTGGTGGCCCGAGGGCACCGGCTGCAGAGCACAAGACGCCTGCCCGGCTGTGGAAGCCCCCCTGCCCCTTCGCTTGATCGGCAGTTGTACCGACAGTGGGGAAACCACACAATCTCATCCCTGCATGGCAGACAGCAGGGACCTGGGACGGGGGCTGTTGGACGTCACACCAAAAATGAATCATGGGGGGTTGGTGAGTGGAAGCTGACGGAGATTTGAGTGAGAGCTGGGTTGCCACATGCAAGCTTGGAAACAACTGGAGATTTGGGGGGGGGGTGCCCAGGGGGGGAAGGGGAGGACATCAGTGGAGAATAATGCCGAAGTGGCCGTTTTCTCCAGAGTGGAGAATAATGCCGAAGTGGCCGTTTTCTCCAGAGGAATTGGTCTCTGTTGCCAGGAGATCAGTTGTCATCCCAGGAGACTTCCAGCTGCCACCAGGAGGTTGACAACCCCCCCAGATGAGAGGGGTCTCTCAGTCCATTCCTGGTTCATAAACACTGATTCTGTTTGCAAGTCCGAACCACGACTTAGAGCTGGCCCAGCTAGAATTCAGATTATCGGCAAGAGAAATACACCGACCAATGGCACAGTCTTTCAGTCAGAGGCCAGAACTTCAACCAAAACAACTGAAATCTGCCTCTATCACTGTCGGCAGGCTCTGAAATAATCTAAAGCACACTTCGGAGTTTGCTTTCACTGAATCTACTGCAACAGGATTTTGCAGAAAAACAAGAACTGCCTGCAGGCCATTAATGCAACACAGAGGTCTTGCAAACACCGCAGAGCGAGCAACAAGAAGAGGCAGGCTAAGCTGCAGGATAAAACATTGAACAAACCCTAAACATCAGAGAATGCTCCACAGCTCCCCCTAGGGGACAGGTGGACTAAACGACTCTTTCAGCATTATTTAAAGTAACTAGACTCTTAGGCGGCTGTCCCTTCTCCAAGACTTACGGGTCACAGGTCAGCAGTTCAGCAAAATGAGCCACTTTGAGGAAGGTCCGATCCCGGTATCTGTCATCGCTTGCAGCAGAGTGAATGGTGGTGGATGAAGCCCCGTCCTCCTTGGCTCCCTGGCTGAGGGACCCCAGGCTGCTTGAGGTGGACCCCTCCAGGATCTGATGGGGGAGAACGACCGGCTGCTTTGCGCTGTCGTGCAGGGAGGGGTTGGAGGAGCCGTCCGCCAAGGGCTGTGGGTAGAGGGAATGGACACAGGAACACACAGGAACACATGAGCCCCCCTACTACTGAACCGGACCCGTAGTCCATCAACGTGAGTATTGTCTACTCAGACTGGCAGCTGCTCTCCAGGGTCTCAGGTAGAGGTGTTTCCCATAACCTACTGCCTGGTCTTTTTAATTGAAGATGCCAAGCAGAGGCTCTACCAGTGAGCCTCAGCGCCTCCCCAATTCTCTTAATCTCTTAAATCCTGCCTCGTCACCTATTTATAATGTGGCAAGTGGTGTACTTTTGTCTCTCCTCCTCCTGGGAAATGGGCTTCATCATTCAAAGATGACCTCTGTTTTTGGAGCAACAGGGAGAGCTCTCCGCAAGCACTGACCATTTCACGTGGACTGGACAGAGCAGAGTCTGCTGAAGGTGGTGGGGCTGACTGGTACCCCGTCCTGTCCTGAGGGTTGGGGAGGGGGTAGTTCTGTCATGAGCAAGAATGGCCAGGCTTCCTTTAACAGCTGTTTATCTGCCACATCTTCTCCTCCCTTCTAATGGGCCTAACTTCTAGGATACACTCTTGAGTTTGTGCCGGGTGGTGGTGGGGGGGCCCCCAAGGGACCTGATGCTGCCCCCCCTAGACCATGGCCCAAAACCTTTTTCAATTCACAGGGGTTCTGGGAAATATGTTCTGTGCACAGGTCAATGCAAAAAGAGTCAAGGACTGAAAACTTTTGTTCTTGATGACCTTTGGAGCCTCCCAAATCTTATTCTGTGTTAGGGTTCAGATCAGAAAGAAGAGTTTCCACCAGTTAATCCTTTATTAATCCTTTCAGTCAAAAGCAACATCAGATCCATAGAACATCTGAGATAACGGAGGTCTGTTTCCTCTTAAATTCCTCGTCTTCCTGACTGGAAACCAGCCAGATGCCCACCCCCCCCCCCCCCCCGCTCAATATAGGGCCACAGCTTGAAAAGGGTTTCTGCAGCAAAGAGATAATTATTGTTTGCTAGTGCAGATGCCGCACTAGGGAGAGCTGACAGGGAAAAGGAAACCATGCATGAGAGGGAAGAAGGGACTGTGCAAGCTGGGGTTGGGGTGGGGCCCCCCAGGCCGTCCCCCCCCCCCGAGATTTCCTTCCATGGTTTGAAGGATAATAAATGTTACAACTTGAAACTCAACACAAAATGCAGGGGAGAATGAAGAAAGGAGGGGAAAGGAATTTGAATTCCTTTCTTTTCTCCTGTAGCTAACTGGGTGGAGGGTTTGCTTTGGAGTCAACTGAGGAGACCGGCCACCTTCTGCTTCTGAAGTGGCTCCAGGAGGAAGGAGTGAATTGGTGGCTCCCCGGACTAGCCGAGCAATGGTACCCTCCCGCTACCTGCAGACTCAGGGCTCCTGCCGCTGCTGTGGCTTGAGGGAAGCACTTTTGCGCAACTCTTGCCAGGGCCAAGTCTGGGAGGTGAGTTGGTGGTTCCAACCCTCTGCCCTTTTTCTACACAGGTGATGAGTCTTCACCAGCAGCAATGCCCTTCTATCACACCCCGTCCTGTTTTTGACTCCTGGGATGGCCATGTATAGACATAAAGGTAAAGGTTCCCTTGCTCGAAAGCCAGTCGAATCCAGCTCTAGGGTTGCGGTGCTCATCTCCGTTTCAAAGCCAAAGAGCCAGCGCTGTCCGAAGACGTTTCCGTGGTCATGTGGCCGGCATGACTCAACGCCAAGGCACACGGAACGCTGTTACCTTCCCACCGAAGTGGTACCTATTTATCTTCTTGCAATCTCTTGCTTTCGAACTGCTAGGTTGGCAGGAGCTGGAACTAGAGACGGAAGCTCACTCCATCATGTGGCACCTGGGTCTCGAACTGCTGAACTACTGACCTTCCACAGCCTGCAGTTCAGCGTCTTAACCACTTGAGCCACCGCAGCTCCTTGTATAGACATACCACTTAACAAATGCAGGGAGTGATTTTTGGTTGAAAGGAATTACAACTTCCTTGGCTAATGTTTACCCCAAATGGATACACTGGTTGCCAAAATGAAATTCCATGCATGTTAACACCATTCTCCCCAGGCCCCTTGTTTGTCAATAAGTCACCCTCATGTTTTCATAAAACAATTCAAAAGGCTTACCCTAAATTTTTGGTTGATTGGATAGATGACTTTTGCTTTTAGTGCAAATTCTGTTACATCAGCATCCAAAGGAAGCTGGTCTTCCTGCAAGAAAGCACACCACAGGGAAAAAAGTCTAAAATGACAACCACAGATTGCCAGTTTTCACTTGTAAGTCCTCTGGGGACCTCAGGAAATATTGCTTGTTTCTGGCATCAGCACAGGATCTGAAAATCAAACTGAGACATATAAAGCCGTGGAAGAGAAAATAGGAAACACAACAGTAATTCCTGCTTATCCCGTCAGAGTCTGCCTGGGAATGTCAACATCCAGACACAACTGCAGAAGTCAACTCAAGGACCTCAAGGTCAGTTGCTTGTGCTGGATCCTGAAGGGCATCAAACAGAAGGTCCTACTCTGTTGAGTAACCAAAGCCCAAAGGCTTGTCCAATCCACGCTGCCTGCCAGTCACAGGTACACAAGGCCAGAGTAGGGATGGGCAGAAACTGAATTATGAGCCTAAATTCATCACGAACTGGGCTTGGTTCGTAGTTCATGAGCCTCAGTTCATGCCCATCCCTATACCAACCTCCCAGGACTGTCAATGTGGTTTTGGAGATTTGTGGGGTTCGTTGTGGGACGCAAGGGTGAGAGAGGGATCACTGAAATGGCTTGCATCTACTGCAGCATGCTCAGCCATCCCTCTTGCTCCCCCCACTTCCAAATGTTTCCTTTAAATGGGTTTTGATAGTGGGCGCTGCACAGAAGTCGATTAATGGGTTTTGGAAGTTCTCCCCCCCCCCAGCAGAAAGGAGGGATGATCCACAAACCTCACAAACCCACACCGGTTTGCGAAGTGGGAGAGGTTCATCCTGGTTCGTGGGACCTCACGAACCATGAACCGGGACGAACCTCCATTTTACCAGTTCGTGCCCATCCCTAGGCCTGAACTCACAAACTACCAGGCTGTATACTAGGTAGATATGAGTCTCAAATTTTGAGGTCCAGTCAAAGAGTCTTTGGTAACCCAAAATAGACCCATTTTGCTAACTCTTCTTTGAGAATTACCTATACCAGGGTGTCTCCAAACTCTTCAAGCCTGTAGGCACTTCTGGAGTTCTGAGAAAGGGTGGTGGGCAGCCAACAAAATGATGGCTGCCAGCGCAGGTGGAATTGATGACAAAATGGCTGCCAGAGGAGGCAGAGCCACAAACAAAAGAGAAAGCGCAAGTGCAGGGAGAAGAGGGGTGATTTTTAAAAAATCACTAGAAAGAGGAGTGACAGAAAACTAAATGCAACACAGCGGTGGCAGTTGCAACTGAAACACTGTTATTTTATTCTGCAAGTTTTTTTTACAGTATGACTAGTTCAGCAGTGGAATTGGCTGCCTCGTAATGTGGTGCGCTCCCCCTCACTGGCAGTCTTCAAGCTGCGGCTGTACAAACACTTTAGGATAATCCTCCATTGAGGAGGGGGCTGGACTAGATGGCCTGCAGGGGCCCTTCCACTTCTATTTCTCTACAATATTTGCTCATTCCGACTTCTTTGGAAACTCAATCATGCTGGGGACCTATGTTGCAGCACAACTGACGGTTCAGTTTGAATGCTGGGGGAATGCTGGTTTCCTTTAAAACTAATTCTTACTCAGCTAGGATTTTACCCGCAGCAGGGGATAATACCTCAAGCCCACAAACCGAGACTTCAGACAGCACTACCTCTAAGCAAATGGCCTAATACCTTTCCTGTGGCTCTCCACGTGTCTCTTTCTTTCATTTCTGGTAAGGAACACTCTCCTTCATGACAATGTTTTTGACTCGCTGCAGAGGGATGGCCTTCAACCAATCTTCGGGAGTCCTCCTTCTGAAATCCCAAGGACAGGATTATTTTTTTTAATTATAACAGCAAGACAGTTCAACAGACGTCATCTGAAATGTTTTAAATGGCCTCGCTTGAATTCTATTCTATTGATGAACTGGCCGGTTTACGGAATTATGTAAAGATTGCATTCCTGAATATACATGTCCCTTGCATCAGCATGTCACATTTCATTGCAGTCCGTTCCCCAGCTCTTTCAGCATGGCCTAGCATCCTTCAGTCCCTACGCAGAGTGGATCCTCTACACATAGGGTTACCAGCTCTGGGTTAGGAAATACCTGGAGATTTTGGGGGTGGAGTCGAAAGAGGGCAGGATTTGGGGAGGGACCTCATCGGCTTCTAATGTTTCAGAGCCCACCTTCCAAAGCAGCCATTTTCTCCAGTGGAAAGCATCTCTGTAGTCTGGAGATCAGTCATAAAAGTAGACCACCAGGCCCCACCTGGAGGTTGGCAACCACATGCACATGTCATAAACATATGCAGGACAAGGCACACCGAGGGGGAAGTGGGTGCGCGGGCTCCTTGCTGCCCGTTGGTTCTCTCCCTTCTTTGTTCCGGACGGGATGCCGCCTCCCTCCTCAGGCTGTGGAGGATGCTAGTGGGCATGGGGGGCTCCCCACGACAGAGAAGGGGCTTCCACCGGAAGGCTGGGCATTCCCTGAGACACAGCTTCCCACGTGTAGCCGATGGGCTCGCACTGTGGTGCGCGTGTGCATGCAGGGGTGGCACCAAGCCACTGCCACTCACTCCTTGGTGAGGGGACATGCTTCCCTCAGGTGCACCTTCAGGACGAAGGGGTAGAAATCTGAATAGTGGTACTAGTTGGAACAGCAGGTGCAGGATCGTGTCAGGTTTTTGCCACGAAAATCGATTCCGGTGCAGGGTTGCCTTGTTGGTCTGAAGCAACAGAGCAAAATTCGAGTCCAGTCAGGCAGGAGCTGCGGTGGCTCAAGTGGTTATGACGCTGAACTGCAGGCTTTGGAAGGTCAGTAGTTCAGCAGTTCCGAGACCCGAGTGTGCTGCATGACGGAGTGAGCTCCCGTCTCTAGTTCCAGCTCCTGCCAACCTAGCAGTTCGAAAGCAAGAAATTGCAAGTAGATAAATAGGTACCACTTCGGTGGGAAGGTAACAGCGTTCTGCGCGCCTTGGTGTTTAGTCATGCCGGCCACATGACCACGGAAACGTCTTTGGACAGCGCTGGCTCTTCGGCTTGGAAACGGAGATGAGCACCGCAACCCTCGAGTCGGATTTGACTGGCTTTCAGCAAGGGAACCTTTACTTTACAGGCACCTTTAAGACCAACAAAGTTTAATTCTGGGTAGAAGGTGTTGTGTGCACACGGAAGCTTATACCCAGACTGAAACTGTGTTGGTCTCAGAGTTGCCCCTGGACTCGAAGGGTCTTCTGCTGCTTCAGGCCAACCCAGTGACCCCCCTGCAACGTTGCCAATCGACTGGGGAAGGGATCTCGGCGCAAGGGCTGCAGGCCCTGAAGAAGGGCCCCCTGCCTGCCCGGAGAACTGCTCTGGGACTGAAGGGCAGCTCCGCTCTGCGGCGGGGGCTCTCCTCCCACCCCGGGCGAGGGACACGACGGGAGCAGACAGTCCGTGCCTGGCCCAGCGCCTCCCTCCCTTGTCCGCACCGGTGGCGGGCGGCCCCCCATTCGATCTCGCCACTCCGCAGGGCGACGAGGCGTGTCCACAGAGGCCACGGAGGGGACAGTCACTGGCCCACCACCTCCCGCCACCGCCCCGTCCGCTGCTCTGCGGTCCCCATCGGCCCCCAGCCCGTCGAGGCGCGCGGTACCTGGCGGCGGCGGGGCGGGCGGCGGAGGAGGCGAGGCCCGAGCGCGCCGAGCCAGAGGAGGGCGGCCGCGCCGCCTCCCAGCGCCAGCCCCAGGAGCACGGCCAGCGCCAGGAGCCCCGCCGAAGGCT
>NW_015175418.1:145423-145799 GCF_001447785.1 Gekko japonicus
TCCGCCCAATCCGTCCGCCCGCCCGCCCCCAGGGAGGGAGGGAAGGCGGGCGAGCCGCGGCGCCGCCTCCTGCGCCCCGGCCAGGGTGGGCCGGGCGAGCGAGCTCGGGGGCCCGTCCGTCCGTCAGTCCGGCCGTCCTGCTCCTTCCCGGAAACTTTGCGCCTGCCCTGGCCCATGCCCCCCTCGCCGGCCTCCTCCTCCGGCGCCTGCTGCTGCAGAGGGCCCCTCGGGCCGGCCGGCCCCCTCCAGCTCCTCCTGCTGCTCCTGCTGGCTGCCAGTCCCTTCGGGCGGGGGCTGGAGGGGGGGCAGCCCGGGCGGGGGCCTCCTGCTCCCCCCCGCCCCGGACCCAGCCTCCCCCCGGCGGCTCCCGGCGCGC
>NW_015175418.1:145848-153920 GCF_001447785.1 Gekko japonicus
CTTTCAGGGACTTTCTGACCAGACACTGACCGTCTTATCTGCGCGTAAAGATCCCTGGTTCCATCCCCAGCAGCAGCGCCGGAGAGCAGCGCTCAAGCAGTAGCCCCCCCACCCCCGCGGTTTCTGCCTGGCACTAGTCTGGAGGGCCGCCCCAGGCAGAGCGGGCCCACATTAACCGTGGGCCTGGCTTGCTGGAAGGAAGCTTTGCAGGCTCATCCTTGAGAAGCCACCTGATACTGAACCAGACCATGACCCTCCGAACGTCCTACCAGGGAGATCTGTCTGGTCTCTGAGGTGCTCCTGGACTCCAGCTCCTCTGGCCGGCAGCAGCTCTCCAGGGTCTCAGGAGGCAGAGAGGCCTTTCCACTCCCTCCCTCCCTCCCTCCCTCCCTCCCTGGTATTTCCTCCCTCCCTCCCTGGTATTTCCATCGAGACCTTAGCGGATGAAACTGGGGCCTCTGTCCAGTTGTGACTGTTTTTGGCAATCCAGCCGCACATAAGGAAAAACGGCAAGGCCTTTTCAAGATGTGCAGCCACTGTTTTGTATGAATCGGGCACATGCTTGTTTCCCACCTTCTGTATGCCCTGTTGGAAATCCAGATTTTTAGGGCAAGTATTTGTGTGCTCTGAAACTGAATGATAGGTGTATGGTCTTGTTCGCACGGAATGGCGACTGCGCATGTTGGAATGATCACGGGTATCTCAGTCTCCCATTATGCCAGTTTAGAGTGCCAAAACTGGAAGGACTGATCTTCCCTGCACTTCCGCTTGGCCCTGGGCCCCCTGTGGAGGAGCAGAGCTTCTGCGACCCCAAGACAACACCCGTCCCGGGCTCTGGCTCCCTTCCACCTTCACCACTGCTTTCCTGCTCCTCATTTGTTCTCAGCTGATCCCAGACCCAGAGCTGTAGTTTGGGAAACTATCCTGAAGTTCTAAAAGGCAGTCCAATGGGTGAAAGTGGACCATCATAGAGTTCTGGGCCAGCAAAACAGTCCGCACTGTTCACCGTGGCACTTTGTGCTGGAGAAACACCATCCATTTAACTATTGGGGCAGTTCTAGTCTCCTCAGAACTAAATGCCTGTGTGAAGTGACCCTTGATCAGTAAACCTGAAGGATAATGCTTGCATTCCTGTAACTCCCAGTCAGGAGGACTGCACTCTACCTTTAAAAACATTGGGATCTTTGGGATCTTTCCGCCTGCAGTGATGTAGAAGCCGTGCAAGCACTGGCTGCACACATTGATTTGGGGAGTAAATCCAAACATATCTGACCAAATGTTGTGTTTCAGGTGGCTCAAGATGAATCTAGCATTCAAACGTCAAGGAAGTGTTTTGGCACAACAGGTAAATGCAACCTTATTTATTTTACTTCATTTGTACCCCAACCTTCTTTCTCCTCAGTGGGGACTCAAAGAGCCTTTTCCTCGCCTCCATTTTATCCTCAGAACAGCCCTGTGAGGTAGGTAAGGCTGTGGAGGGCCAAAAGTGGGCCCAGCAATTGAATGGCTCCAATTTGTTCTTGTGTCAGATGGAGTGCTTGGTAGGGTGGAGCTGGTTCCAGTTTGGAAAGCGTCTTTGGCGCTGACGGCACATCTCTGGCGTCTGACAGGCAAAGTGAAATGTCCTCGGTGGAAAGGTGTCTGCTAATGGTCTGAGTCACGCCTTGAATTTTTTTTCCTTCAGTTGTCCGAATGCCAGTGGTCAGGAGACAAAGCGAAGACCGCAGACGGCCCTTGACTTCTGCAGCCCCCGTGGCTCCCCTCAGCTCTTCCTCCTTGGCTTTAGGATCCTGGACAAAGAAGTCCAAACGACAGGCTTCCCTTAACCATCAGGTGGTCAGTAAAAGATCGTCTCTTGCTTAATCCAAGGTCTGACGTATCATCTGAGGGCCACTGTGGTGGAAATTATAATTTTGTTGCTCCAGACGACCAGAACTGCTCTTGCATAAACTTTAATGCTTTCCCAGGTAGTTAGAGCAGGGATGTTGAACTCATTGTCATGAGGGCTGGAGCTAACATAAACGGGACTTAGTCCTGCCGTGCTGTAAATAGGGTTGCCAACCTCCAGGTAGGGCCTGGGGATCTCCCAGTATTACAACTGACCTCCAGACTAAAGAGGCTCCTAAGTAAGCGCAATAGTCACAAGATAAAAGGACAAGTCCTTTTGTGGATCAAAAACTGGCAAATTAATAGGAAACAGAGAGTGAGTATAAATGGGCAATTTTCTCAGTGGAGGGTGATAAACAGTGGGGTACCACAGGGATCAGTACTCGGTCCAATGCTTTTTAACTTGTTCATTAATGATTTTAAGTTCAGAGTAAACAGTAAAGTGGCTAAATTTGAGAATGACATGAAGTTGTTCAGAGTGGTGAAAAACAGGGAGGATTGTGAGGCACTCCAAAGGGATCTGTCAAGGATGGGCGAGTGGGCATCAACATGGCAAATGGGGTCCAATGTGGCCAAGTGCAAGGTGATGCACATTGGAGCTAAAAATCCTAAATATAAATACACATTGATGGGGTCTGAACTGGCAGAGACTGAACAAGAGAGAGATTTTGGAGTCGTAGTAGATAACTCACTGAAAATGTCGAGACAGTGTGTGACTGCAATAAAAAAGGCTAATGCTATGCTGGGGATTATTAGGAAGGGTATTGAAAACAGATCAGCCTATATCATAATGCCCCGGTATAAATCAATGGTGCGACCTCATTTGGAGTACTGTGTACAGTTCTGGTCACCACACCTCAGAAAGGATATTGTATCATTGGAATAGGATATCAGAAAGGATATTATAGCATATCAGAAAGGATATTATAGCATTCTGCACTTTTCTGCAAAGTGCAGAAAAGGGCAACTAGAATGATAAAAGGGTAGGAACACTTTCCCTATGAAGAAAGGTTAAAACGCCTGGGACTCTTTAGCTTGGAGAAACGATTGCTGAGGGGTGACATGATCCAAGTTTATAGGATTATGCATGGGATAGAGCAGGCTGTGAAAGTGGTACTTTTCTCCCTTCCTCACAATACAAGAACTTGTGGGCACCCAATGATATTACTGAGCAGTCAGGTTAGAACAGATGAAAGGAAGTACTTCTTCACCCAAAGAGTGATTAACACATGGAATTCACTGCCACAGGAGGTGGTGGCAACTACAAGCATGGACAGCTTCAAGAGGGAATTAGAAAAACATATGGAGCAGAGATCCATCAGTGGCTATTAGTCACAATGTATAGGTAGGAACTCTAGGGCAAGTGATGTTCTGTATTCTTGGTGCTGGCGGGGGGGCAACAGTGGGAGGGCTTCTAGTGTCCTGGCCCCACTGCTGGACCTCCTGGTGGCACCTGGTATTTTTGACCACTGTGTGACAGAGTGTTGGACTGGATGGGCCATTGGCCTGATCCAGGGCCTTTGGCCTGATCCAACATAGGCTTCTCTTACGATCTTAGATCAGCTCCCCTGGAGAAAATGACTGCTTTGGAGGATGGGGTGCATGGAGTTATCCTGCTTAAATCCCACCCCCTCCCCTAACTGTGGCCCTGGACTCTGTACCCCAAATCTCCTTGTATTTCCCAACCCGGAGTTGGCAAATAAGGGTGCTTTCACACATGCTAAATAATGCAGTTTCAGTCCACTTCAGCTACCATTTGCAAGTGGATTCTGCCATTTTACACAGTAAAGTTCCATTGTAAAGTGTATTGAAAGTGCATTATTTAGTGTGTGTGAAAGCATCGGTGAACTCCGATCCTATACGAGCTAACGTGGCGGTACCGCCGAATGTGTCCCTAAATTGCACTTTAGTTTTATCGCCATCTAATGAATGTTTTATATTGACTGGTTATGTTTTAACTGATGTTCTATATTTTATTGTGAATGTATACTGCTTGTCAGTTCCTGGAAGCCGCCCTGAGCCTGCCTAGCGGGGAGGGCGGGGTAAAAAGTGAAATAAATAAATAAAATAAATCATTATATAAGTGGGGGGCTGCAAAACTCACAGGGGGGGGGAATCCCAGATTCCCCCCCATTGCTGAGCCTTCCCCAGCCCAATCACTCACCCTGAAATCTGGCAGCAGCAGCAGCGGGGTCTCAGCTTGTGCAGAGAGCGCTGCTTTACTCTCCCCAGCCTGTGCTCATGGTCAGTGCTCAGAACCTAGGACCCAGGGGAAAACATGAAATGGCTGGACATTGCAAGCTTCTCCCCCTGGTCTACTAAGGCCCTGTTCATACGAGGCGTTTTGGGCCGGGAGTGGGACGGAACGGGGGCGGAGCAAACAGGCGCGATCCCACGGCAACATCTGGGAATCGTTGCCTGCCCGTCCCCGATCCGTCCCTCCCGCCAAAAACCCGCACTAAAAAAGAACCACCTACCTAGGTGGTTCTTTCGAGTAGAGCGCCTCAAGCCGGGCCATGGGATCGGCCGGAGTGTCCTTGCGCTGGCGCATCCCGCCCCCCGGCCGTACTGCGCATGCTCGAGCATGCGCAGTTCAGCAGCCTCCCCCTCCCATCCGACTCTTCCTCCCCGGCATCTGATCGTGCCGGGGAGCGCCGCGCCGCGGCTCAGGGGATCCATGGGATCCCGCCGCGGCGTCTCAACTTTGGTGCGGCATTTAAAAGCCGCACTTTTCCCTGTGTTTTCCCTGCCGTGTGGCAGGGGCCTAAGAGTGGCAGTGGCTCGCCAGAGTCTCAGGTTGAAGTCTTTCTCATAACAAGCCACAGCCTGGTCCTTTTAACTGGAGGTCCCAGGGGTAGAACCCTGCATGCCAAGCAGAGGCTCTTCAACTGAGCCATGACCTGGATAGCCCAGGCAAAAACGTAATGCTGATTAAATAAACACTACCCCCAAGAAAAATTGACATTTTTTCCTCCATTGGAAATAATGGAGGTTGGGGCCACCTACTTCTGGGACCCATAGAACTGGACCCCTGGTCCAATCTTTTTGAAACTTGGGGGGATTTTTGCAAATTTGGTGCCTCTATCTCAAACAAATTTGGTGCCTCTCCCTAAAACAAGAGCCCATTCCAGAGCCTGAGATACCCCCAAATCAATTCTCCATTATAACCTATGGGGCCTATTGAGTATAATGGTCCCCATAGGCTACAATGGAGCTGTGAGGGGAATGATATATATATTTTTGCACACCCCTATTATGTTTTTCAGTATGATTTATAAGCTGCCTGGAGTCACAGGGAAAAGTGGGCTATAAATACTTGAATAAATAAGTATTGGGCAGGTTGATAACATTTAAACAACTTCCTGTTTGTTAAGTTAGGTAGTATTCTCACAGTGATTGTTCTTCCTCTGTTATGCTTGACCTGTAATGCTGGTTGTCATATTTCATTAAAAAAACCAAAGCAGACTGCAAGAGTTACCCCTCATTCTCTGGAGGCCAGGTCTACCAATATAGTGGCCTGGGGCGGGTAGACCTGTTCTCCAGAGGACAGGTCTACCAATATAGTGGAAAGAGTTGGGTAGACCTCTTCTTTGGAGGACAGGTCTGCCAATATAGAGGAAGGAGGTGGGTGAAATTTGACTTGATTCTGTTTTCAATTATAATGTTTAAATTATTCTAAAAGTATAATTTTAAATAAATCATTCTGAGATTTTTACAAGGTTATGGAAGTAATCTTCCAAAAACCTAATTTATGCAATAGTCAAATGTATACTGGCCCACAGCTTTAATGCTATTAGCTTTTTTTTGCTCATGAGGTAGAATTTCTACTCACAACCCTGTAGAGCTTAGAGGAAACATTGGACTCGCCATGTCAGTGTCAGGACCCACAGCCAAACAACGGAGCACACACTTCTAAGAAAGGTTTTGCTTTATTGTCATTACTAGGGTTGCAGTAACATGGTCACTGTTTGGAATGACTAGCCAGGAACAAGCATACAATAATATAGCAGATTCAAAAGGTCCCCCCCCCACCTGTGGGCCAATCGCCCCTTTTCCCGCGGGCCGGAAAGAGTAACCGATCCTAGGCTGAGAAAGGAAACTAGTCTCACGGTTAAACACTACACAGGCAGGAGTACAAGGTCAGAGATAATAAGGGGAGAAGTGAGAGGGAAGGAATGTGGCACCAACTTGTACACAGGTCAGGCAGGCTACCCCTAGGCCTATAAACCATATGGCAGCATAGCTGACAGTCATTCTGTCTGTAGCTGTAGAAAAGAGCGAAAGTCCAGGAGCATCTTAAAGACTAACAACATTTGTGGTGGGGACAAGCTTTCGTCAGTCACTGCTCACTTCTTCAGATACCTCCAGGTACCACAAATTTCGTTCATCTTTAAGGTGCAACAGGACTCTTGCTCTTTTATTGTTTTAAAACGACTAACAGGGTTGAGATATAAGTCTTCTGACATAAATGTATAAATGAATAGCCATCTTAGAATCATAGAATCATAAAGTTGGAAGGGGCCATACAGGCTGTCTAGTCCAACCCCCTGCTCAGTGTAGGACCAGCCTATAGCCTCCCTGACGCGGTTTCTCCCAGCCGCCGCTTGAAGACTGCCAGTGAGGGAGAGCCCATGTCAGAACCCACAGCCAACAATGAAGTACACACATTCAGGAACGGTAATACTTTTATTGCACAGCTATAGATGCAGTAACATAAGCACTGTTAAGAATGGCGGCGGCCCCATGGGCATAATAGGATATAGGGTATTCGTATGCACCCCCCCCCCACAGCACTGGTCAATTAGGCACCCTCTCGCGCGCGGGATAAGGCTTAGAGACCGTTAGGTAGCTGAAGCTGAGAACGAACACTCTCCCACGGCACCTAGGGAAATCCCAGACACTACAACATCCTCCTGCACAACTGTATAGATAAGCATTTCGGCGCACAGCGGAGACAGCACAGAAAGGAATGCAGTAGCAATTAACCTGAAAGGAAAGCAATAGCAATTAACCAGACACAGACTAACCTCCCCAACCTTCCCCACCCTTCAGGGCAGCATAGCTGCCGCCCCACCACTTCCCTAGGCAGCTGATTCTATTGTTGCAGAACTCTTAGGCTGTGGTCACATGTGCCAGTTGAAGCGGAGGGGAAGTGAAGATATTTCTTCCGGAGGAATTTGACACACAGTTGTGAGATCACACGTCCCTTTGTAGCTGTGGGCTCAGCCCATCACTGGGTGATCAGATGCAACTGCGAATGACTTGTGATTTTTTTGGCCATTTGATTCTCATGCGCATAAACCAGGATTCGCACCTCCACACTGAGGGCCCCCTGTGGAGTATTTATTTATTTTATTTATTTTTGGGATTTATATCCCGCCCCATCCAGTATTCAGCTCGGGGCGGCTTACATAAGTTAAAATATATATACAATCAACAGCATAGTAAAACAATGTATCTAACGTAAAATTTGGTGCTTGATTAATTTGCATAAAATCCAAGACGGCCGATGTCCCACACTGGCGGCTAAGTTCTTTACAGGTCACCAGGAAGAATGTGCCCCAGCTCTATTGGGTGACACCCACCCCTACTATATGGGGTAGGTGGTTGGAATATCATTGATGGAACAGTGGCGGCGGCGGCTCCCCCTCAAAAGCCTGGCGGAAGAGCTCCGTCTTGCAGGCCCTGCGGAACTGCACTAGGTCCCGCAGGGCCCGAGTCTCTTCCGGGAGCTCATTCCACCAGGTGGGAGCCGCCACTGAAAACGCCCTAGTCCTGGTTTGGGTCAACTTCACTTCCCGGGGACGTGGAACCGCCAGGCGATGGAAGTTCCCCGATCTCAGTGCTCTTGGGGGAATATACGGGGAGAGGCGGTCCCTTAGGTAGGCCGGACCCTGGCCATTCAGGGCTTTAAAGGTAAGCACCAGCACTTTGAAACGAATCCGGTATGCTATAGGCAGCCAGTGCAGCGCATGCAGCACCGGTCGGATGTGGTCTCGCCTGGAGAGACCCATCAACAACCTCGCTGCAGCATTCTGCACTAGCTGCAGCTTCCGGATTTGCAACTAAGGCAGCCCCAAGTAGAGAGCGTTACAGTAGTCAAGCCTCGAGGTGACCGTCGCATGGATCACAGTGGCCAGGTCTTCACGGCCGAGATAAGGAGCCAATTGCCTGGCCAGCCGCAG
>NW_015175418.1:154717-160817 GCF_001447785.1 Gekko japonicus
CCAAGAGGGGCACGGATCAAGGTCGCATGTGGTTGGGCGCACAGCCACGAACAGCCTGTCCACTTCCTCCAGGCTGAGTGGGTCAAAACATACTAAACCCGTCTCCAAAGACGTACAAGGGGCCTCAAGTTCCCTAACTGTATCAAGTGTGGGGGGGAGGTCACGACGGAGTGCCAAGACTTTATCTGCAAAAAAGCTCGCAAAAGCCTCGCAGTATGCGATGATGCACATAACGGCACCGAGCTGGGATGGAATGATCAGACCATCCCGACGGCATGAGAGTGTGCTTGTGTGATCAGACAGGGGAAAGTCCGTCCGTGGCCTGTCAGAACCCGCTAGAGCTAGACTTTCCCCGGTGTCTTTTAACTCCGCTTCTGCAGCGGAGCAGCACGGGTTGCCGACGACTGCGGGACGCTTTCCAGATGTTGCTGTCTGATCGCGCCCTTTAGATCCATCAGGCATTCACACTTATGTTGGATCTTAAGGCACATGTGATCGCAGCCTTACTGTAAAAAAGTTTTTCCTAATATCCAGCCAGTATTTTCCTGCCCTTACTTTAAAGCCATTATTGCAAGTCCTCTCCTCTGCTGTGAACAGGAACAGCTCCCTGGCGTCCTCTGAGGGACAGCCCTTCAGATACTTCAAGAGAGCAATCATGTCCCCCCTTGACCTCTTCTCCAGACTAAACATTCCCAAGTCCCCCCTCAGCCTTTCCTCATAGGTCTTGGTCTCCAGACCCCTGATCATCCTTGTCGCTCTCCTCTGCACCCGCTCCATTCTGTCCACATCTGTCCTTGAAAAAGAGCAGTTTCTGTCAAGAGCTCTCTCAGCCCCGCCTACCTCACAGGGTGTCTGTTGGGGGGAGAGGAAGGGAAAGGAGTTTGTAAGCCACTCTGAGACTCCTTTGGGTAGTGAAGGGCAGGGTATAAATCCAATCTCTTCTTCTCTCTCTTCCACATCCTTTTTGAAGGGACAGCCCTTCAAATACTTCCAGAAAGCCATCATGTTCCCCCCTCAACCTCCTCTTCTCCAGACTGAACCTTCTCAAGTCCCTCGGCCTTTCCTCACGGGGCTTGGTCTCCAGGCCCTCGATCACCCTTGTCGCTCTTCTCTGCACATGCTCCATTCTGTCCACATCCTTTTTGAAGTGAGGCCTCCAGAACTGCGCACAAGACTCCAGGTGCGGCCTGACCAATGCGGTGTACAGTGGGACTATGACATCTTGTGATTTGGATGTTGTGCCTCTGTTGATTAGTATCTGAAGGACTGTCATATAGGTTGTTCAGGAAGGTCGGACCAGAACCGGTGGGTTGAAATTAAATCAAAAGAATTTTCGACTAAACATTAGGAAGAACTTCCTGACAAATAGAGCAGCTCCACAGTGGAACAGGCTTCCTCCAGAGGTGGCGGGCTCCTTCTCTGGAGCTTTTAAAGCAGAGGCTGGATGGCCATCTGACAGCAGTGCTGAATCTGTGAACTTAGGCAGATCGTGAGAGGGAGGGCAGGAAGGGATGAGCCAGTGCTTAGTTCTTGTGGCCCTTTCTTGTATGCCCAGGCTAATGTCGATCGATCGCCACTCTGGAGTCAGGAAGGAATTTTCCTCAAGGTCACTGGGGGAGTGGGAGGGAGAAGTAGTTGTGAATTTCCTGCATTGTGCAGGGGGTTGGGACTAGATGACCCTTGGGGATTCTTTCCAGCTGCAGGATTAGAGGCTGTCGTGTAGAGACTGGCTGTATATAATGGATTGTTGAGGATGTTCCTCCAGATCAGTGGGACAGCCATGGGCACCCACATGGCCCCATGGTATGCTAACATCTTTATGGCTCACTTGGAGCAGTGCTTTCTAAACTCCCACCTGCTCACACCTGTGTTATTCCTGTGATTCATTGATAGCATTTTTATCCTCTGGACAGACACATGGTAAAGAAGCCCTGGACATATTCCACCAGGCATTCGTGAAAGTGCTGTCCAGTGGCAGCCAACCTGTAGCAACCCCCTCATGGGGTTTTCAAGGCAAGAGATGTCCAGAGGTGGTCTGCTGCTGCCTGCTTCTGTGTAGCAACCCTGGACTTCCTCGGTAGTCTCCCATTCAAGCACTAGCCAGGGCTGACCCTGCTTAGCTTCTGAGATCTGATGAGATCAGGCTAGCCTGGGCTACCAAGGTCCTAAATAAAGGCTTAATAAAGACTAAAATGTTTATTATTTCATGTGTCGGAGCCGACTTCATCAGATCTGTGTATGAAATGCGCACATTCCTTGCCAGCAGGGAGGTAAAGGCTAGCGTCTTAACTTATGGTTTTCATGCTTGTTGGTATTTTAAGTTAAGCACCTTAAGTCTCTTGTTAAACTTGTTACTGATCCTAGAAGGATAAAATGCATATCATACATTTAAGTTGAAATGAGACTGTTAAATTTTCTGTGCAGCTCGAAGATGTGTCAAGAACTGCAACGTCTTCTACGCATGGAATCACTTTTCAGAAATGTGCAGTGGTAAGTTTGAAAGAATCTTCTTAGAGCCATAAGATCCAAATCTTTGATAAACTTGTTTCAGCCACAAAGATCCAAATCTTTGATAAACTTGTTTCAGCCCTTTTAAAAATATGTAAACCCCAAGCCAGTAAGCAGAATCAAAACTCAGCTTTGTTAAACAACCTTAGAAATAGCCTGGAATTAATGTACTTGGTGAAATCAAAATATGGACTGGTTAAATCTCTCTTTTAGATATTTAGGAAATAAATACAATCTAAAAGCACAAGGGGGGGGACCATAAGACTCACGGGGGGAGAATCTCATCTCCCCCTCCCCCCACTGCCAAGCCTGGCACGTCTCCAGGCCCCACCAACCACCTTAAGCCTGGCAGCAGGAGCTGGTAAGCTGTATGCACAGAAAACACTTTAAAAAATGTGGGGAATTTAAACTCCCAATGCATTTTTTTAAACGTTTCAGATTTTTTTTGCAAATCTGGGAATCTCTAAATTTGCAGAAAAATCTGTTAAATGTTGGTGCTGCCCCAATCCACAGATTTAGGTATCTGCAGTTGTTCAAAGGTTGAAAGATCAGGTGCTTGTCTATGTACTTATCTATGACCTTCAGATGTGGGGAGGCAGATTAAAAGCCAAGAGGAAGCAGAACATTTATGTTCTGCAGAGGCCCTGGTTTTTAGGTGGAAAAAGTCAGACAAATCCAGTGGCACAGGAGCTTCCATGTGTCCAAGCTCACTTCCTCAGATGCCTCTTCAGATGGTTTTTAGAGCCTTCTTCTCTTCCACGTCAGTTCAACAATACTTGTACCAGTATTACAAAATATGATCAATGAACTGGTAAGTCGGAAATCATTACAGAAGAGGGTCCGTGTATTTTCATTTGGATGTTGTTTCCCATTTCCACAAAATTCCAGAAGTTTACAAGAGTGCTTGTTACTGTTCCAGCTGCAGCAGTCTGAGGCAGAATTGCTTGGACACAAGGAGGATTGGCTTGGAGAGCCACAGCTACTGAGACTGGGTCCAGCTATAAACTCACAATCCGAGTACTAATAGCTTCTAGAGAGCTTCAGCATCAAGGAAACGTCTCAAAAAATAAATCAAATAATCATTCATTCTGGCAAAATGTAATGACACACCACTGGCAAAAATGCAACGCACACCATTTTAGTATTGTGCACCGTTTTCAGTGTGATAAGGATCAATACTTAAAGAGCTCAATAGAGGAGGGCCAGAGGCCAGAGAGAGAGAGAGAGAGAAAGTGGGGGCTTTTACCTTCTTCCTCCCCCTTGAGCTCCTCACGCGCTGGGAGAGAGGAGACTTGGAGGCCCCAGCCCTCTAGGGATGCAGTACAGGCCACCTCAGCCGTCCCTGGCCCGTTAGGCCTAACGAACTTTGTGAAGGCTAGGGCAGTATCCAGAGAACTCTTAAGATGTGGTACTGGGCCTCTTCAGATCCCATTGTCTGGCTTTTCAGACGGAATCCCTCGACAAAGGCTTTTGCTTGAGCGACAAGAAGCAAACATCCGTTCCTTACTGCTTGATTGCTGGCACAGTCCCTACAGTCAAGCATTTCCCTGCGCACTTTGGTACTCATCCAGCAGATAACTCTGACCTGATTTTGGAAGTCCTGCCTTACATGTTCTCTCCTTAACATGCCTCTCTGGGGAGGACAGATCAGTTTTCCAGTTATCAGATTAATGCTGAAGTAGGTTAAGACGCTGAACTGCAGGCTGTGGAAGGTCAGTAGTTCAGCAGTTCAAGACCCAGGTTGCCGCATGACGGAGTGAGCTCCCGTCTCTAGTTCCAGCTCCTGCCAACCTAGCAGTTCGAAAGCAAGAAATTGCAAGTAGTGGGAAGGTCACAGTGGGAAGGTCACAGCGTTCCATGCGCCTTGGCGTCTAGTCATGTCGGCCACATGACCACGGAAACGTCTTCGGACAGCGCTGGCTCTTCGTCTTTGAAACGGAGATGAGCACCGCAACCCTAGAGTCGGATTCGATTGGCTTTCGAGCAAGGGAACGTTTACCTTTACTAGGCTGGTATGTTAGCACCCAGCCAGCCCCACTCCACATGCCTTCTCCTCCTTCATTGTAGGCAATTCCTTTATAATAGGGCTCTAAACACATTCTCATTTTCATTGCTTGTGCATCTCTATCGCTTTGGGATTTCCCCCCTCCCTTTTCTGCATGTGTTTTGCTCCCTCTAGTGGTTGATGCAATATTACATCTTGTATGTCTGGCATATTTTATTTTATGCTGGACATATAGTGATATAATATCGAATAGATCACTAAGGGACGCAAAACACTTGAGAAAAAGGGAAACCCCCCCCCCCCCGAAGCAATAGGAACCCAGAAGCTACAAAAATGAGAATATGGAAGAGCCCTTCGGTGGAGGAAGTGGCAGGAGCAGAGCTGCCTCTGTATGTGGGAGCAGGGCGAAGGCTGCGTAGGGATGAGATGTGGAGGCAGGTCATTCAGGGTCAAATAAGGCATGATGGGGGGGAAATCTGTGGTTGGGATCTCTCGTGGTATTTTAAAGAAGTTATTAGCAGTCCCAGGTAGCTGCAGAGGAGGGTCAATGGGGTGTGTGCTTGCACATGCATGTAGTTACCCTTTCCTCCTGCGTCTTTCCCTGCATAAATTGCCTTCCCTCCCTAAAAGCCGCAGCTAGTTCCACGGGGTGGGCAGGCACAGTACCTGGACTCTTCTGCTCTCGCGGACCAATTGCAGCATTGGGGGGGGGGGTTTAAATGGGGGAAAGGTCCAGGAGGTTCAGAGCTTGGGTGACCACAGGGAAGGGTACCCCCCCCCCAAGGTTGGAGCTGTCCCCTCGGGGGCCAGTGGAGACATCACGGACGAGATGGTAAGCCAGAAGGTAATACTGCACCGACAGTCATTTCTCAAAATGGTTGTGCGGAATCAGACATAAAATGCAACAAAAGGAATGGGAGCTATTATTTATTTATTTATTAGCACGTTATAATCGCCATTGTAAGGTTTTGTGTTCCGTGCCCTTCCCGATCCAGACAATGAAACGGAAGGGGGAAACGGAGCGGGACAGAAGGGAAGTCGCCCCTCGTGAACCCGCCTGACGCTCCAGCGCTCGGCTGCTCTGCCTCCCCCAGAGCCTGATTAGCAGGGCCCCCCGGACCTTCCGCCTCTCGTATTCATTCCGTCCTGTCTCTGCATGTGCCGGTCTCTTGCATTCAGACCAACGGCTTTCTATTACTCGGTTTCCAAGCAACGGGTTTGCTGTAGTGGAGATTAAAATCATCTTGAGAGTTTGAAATGCCCCAGATGCCCTCAGAAAAACAGGAATGACCCTTGACCCTTTCCGTGCCAGGCCTGAATCGGCGAGCTGCGTTTTAGGTGGAGTTCTGGGCAACTTTCCCCCCAGTGGTGTTCCCCCCCCCCTTTAAATGGAAAGAAGCTACTGTTGGGAGTCCAGGAGGGGCTGGCCTCTTTGCTGTTAGCTGTTTTTCCCTCTCAGAATTATTATTTTCAAGCTCCTTATCTCCATATAAGCAGGTAGAAACACATTCCCCTGTGGAAGAAAAACAGCTTGGGGAAGAGGGAAGGAATTAAGCCCCCCCCCCCCCCCCACAGCTCTTTCTCTTT